>NC_082708.1:27618772-27921802 GCF_030144855.1 Hypanus sabinus | reverse complement strand
ATCCTAGACTCCTTTGCAACTAGATCCTTGTTTTCCTGACCAATAGAGCACTAGCAGTAAGGATATGCAACAACCTCTCTACAACAATTATTCTCAGTACTGGTGGCCACACAGCTGTATCCTCTCTATATACTCTCTATACACACACAACTGTGTGTATTCTGCTTTAACTCCATCTACACATTTGCAGAAGATAGGAAGGGGAGCAGTGCATATGCTCCTGTTTCCATCAAAGGTGTTGAGGTTGAGAAGGTTGAGAGCTTCAAGTTGCTAGGAGTGAACAGCACCAATAGTCTGTCCTGGTCCAAGTGCATTAATGCCATGGCCAAGAAATCCCAAACAGCATCTCTAGCTTCTCAGGAGGATGAACAAATATCACCCTCACTAATTTTCAATGATGCACCAGAGCATGGACCCACCATCCAGGCTATGTTCTTTTCTTGTTGCTGCCATCAGGAAGAAGGTACAGGAGCCTGGGACCCACACCACCAGGTTCAAGAACAGCTACTACCCCTCATCTAGTAGGCTCTTGAACCAGATGGGAAGTTCAGTCAGCTTCACTCTCCGCAACCGAGCTCTTCCCACAACCTATTGTTTCACTTTCAAGGACTCTTTATCTCATATTTTTGATATATATTACTTATTTATTAATGATTACTATTTTGTGTTTTTTTGTACTTGCACGGTCTGTTGTATTTTGCACATTGGCTGTTTCTTGTATGCAGATTTTCATTGAACCTATTGTGTGTCTTTGTATTTACTGAGAATGCCCAGAAGAAAATTAATCTCATAGATATATATGAGACATATATGTACTTTGATAATAAATTTACTTTCAATTTTGATAGAAAGCATCCTATCTGGATGGATACTGTAAAGGCTTGGTATGGAGACTGCTCTGGCAGTAATTACAGGTACTGGTGAAAAATGGGTTAAATGTTTCCTTTAGCTGAGGACAAGGAACATTACCAACTGGAGGTTTTGTTTTCACTTTAAAAAAAAGCATAATTTTTGAATTCTGGAGTTTGATTTAATTCTCTACCTTCTATGACTAGTGTAAAGTTCCACACTTTTCCTGATTGATTGTGAATGTCAAACACGAGAGCATCATCATGGCCTGATTCTATACTTAGCTGATACACGTCCATGCATGTTGCAACAGGAGTCATCGCTTAGTTATTCCTTTCATTGACCCAGAGGCACTGATGTTACCAACAGAATCCCTGCTGAGTTCAGTTAACCCATGAAGTAAGGAAGCTGTACTGTCACTGGTTTAGATAGCTGAAACATCAGAGCTGTTGCTTCATTTCCTTAACAATATTTTCAGATGAATGACTTAATCAGATAAGTAACAACTGAATATTTTGGACAAATTAGTTCAGCGGTGTTTTGATGTTCTGGTTTATTAGATCTGTAATGGCTGCAAGAATTTTGAGCCTCTACACTCACTGCACAAGGCTTATCAAGGTTACACATTCTGTTCAAGTTATTAGAGCTCTTGATTAATGCAGCAGGATTATCTGAAAATTGCCTCAATCACTCACTGCCTGTTTCACGTGAATGCTTCAAAGGAGGGCTATAAAAATAATTTTATTTCCCCCCTTCACCCAACCCCCCCGCCTTTGCCTTCCCACCTCTGTATTCCATTCAGATGATCCCGCCATTGATACAGGGCTGCCCTTCATTGCTATATAACCTTTTGCTTAACTGCCAGAGGCTAACTGATGAATGCAATGGTTCTCTCCTGAAGCGTTTTCCTCTCTTTTAAGAAAAACATTTCAATGTCAAGGGCAGCCAACAGCTCTTTGAAAGCTGCTGGTGCCCGAGACTACAATTCCGGACTCCCACCCTGGAGTTTCCACTTTCAAAGCACTAGAGGGACGATCTATGCAGCAACATCAGTGTCACCTACATCCTAAGAACAATGAAACAAAAGACACAGAACCTTGTGGGATTATGTGTTGATTTGCACACATTAATTCCTGCTACGCACTGCCAGAATAGAACAATCCACGCTAGGTGTTCAAATTCATTAAGTCTGTTTTTCTACTTAACTATGCAATATCTGATTCTCTGAATATACAACCAGAGTGCCTTCTGTATTCTCAGAGGGCTTCGCTGAACAATAACCTCAACAAGCAAAGATAAAGAAGTGTCTGAAGGTTTGGGTTCTAGGATGCTCTTGTATTGTTCAAATAAAAATGTCAGTATATTATTAAGGAATCAGCATAATAGTCTGTTTAAACATCGGCTGTTTGACAATTTAACAGTCTTTGTCCCATTGCAATATCCTGACTGGGTGATGATTGCAAGCTTTAGAAAAATCTATGAGAGAACTGAGTATAATTGCAATGAATGATGTAAATCAGCTGATATTATCTTAATTGAAAGATAACTTTCTGAACAGTAAGGGGATTATGAAAAAATGTGCTTCGCTTTCATCAGTGTAAATACAAATCACACTGAATTTATTTCCATCCCTAACAATATTCTTGGATACCAGGTTAGATGCCTGGTTACTTATAGGTCTCTTTCAAGATTCAAGATTGTTTAATGTAATTTCCAGTACACAAGTGCAAAGGAGAATGAATTAATTGTTACTCCGAACCCAGTGCAACACAAAAAAAATTATAAAGAACACAATAAATATAAATACGTAAGATAACTTATATACGTAATCTGTGTATCCATAAGGTGATTACAGGAGTGTCTATACATAAAATGACTGACAGGAAATGATAAAGCAGTGGTGGAAGGGTTGGTTAGTGGCTGGAAGTGTTGATCAGGCTTACAGCTTGGGGTAAGTAACTATCTTTGAGCCTGGTGGTCCTAGCGTGGATGCTACACAACCTCTTCCCTGATAGAAGTGGGACAAACAGTCCGTGAGCAGGGTGTGTGGCCCTTTATGATGTTACTGGCCTTTTTCTAGCACCTTTCTGTGTATAACTCCTTGATAGTAGGTAGGATGGTGCCGGTGATGCATTGGACAGTTTTGTCCACGTGTTGTAGAGATTTCCTGTCCACTGCAGTGTAGTTTCTGACCCATGCCATGATGCAGCTTGCTAGGGTGCTCTCTACTGCTCCTCTGAAGAATGACATGAGTATACATAGATGAGCATAGTCCAATTTGCATCAGCCTCTTCAGAAAGTAGAAGCATTTCTGAGCTTTCCAGATTGTGTGGAATGTGTTTTGGGACCATGAGAGGTTGTGTGAGATGTGCACTCTCAGGAGTTACTGCCGTGGTATCTGTCGTAGAGCAGTTCTGTTGGTAAACGTATCGGTGAACGTTCACTGTGACCGGAATGGACTTTTTGATATGCCGTTACCAGCCATTCAAGGCACTTGGTGATAATTGGCATCAATCCTACCGAGCGGTTCTGAGGGTGTAGAGTTCTTTGGCACAGGGATGATGGTGGCTGATTTGAGCATGTGGGGCAACAGCCTGGATGACTGAAGTTTTGAAGATATCCATGAATATGTCAGTGAGCTGGTGTGCATGTTCCCTGAGTACTCAGCCTGGGGTGTTGTCTGAGCCACCTGCTTTATGGAGGTGAACTCTCTGCAGAGTCCTTCTCATGCCTGCTGCTGTTTGCTCATCTGGAAGGGGGTGAGCTTTCGAGGCTGGTGTTGTGTTGCAAGCCTTGAAGAGTGCAGAGAAGTTGTTTAGAACATCAGGAGGGAGGCATCACCTGTAGAGTCGACACTGTCTTGCCTTGCATCGTCGGTAATACCCATGATACCCACAAATAAGAGAAAATCTGCAGATGCTGGAGATCCAAAGCAACACACACAAAATGCTGGAGGGACTCAACAGGCCAGGCAGCAGCAATGCAAAAGATAAAGGGTCTTGGCCCAAAACGTCAACTGTTTACTCTTTTCCATAGATGCTGCCTGGCCGGCTGAGTTCCTCCAGCATTCTCTGAGTGCTCTCATGCTGCCCAAGCACCACTGGGGTTTGTTTTTAGACAGGTATTCTTGAATCTCTTGTGCATAGCCAGTGTTTTCCCCCTTGATGCCTAAGATAAGATTTCACTGTATACACGCATAGTAGATTCTGATTAATTCAGACACATCAGGACCAGTGCATTTGGGCCCAATTAGGCAAAGCTTCATGGAAATAGTTAAAAGGGTGCAAAAATTGACAAGCTACCTTTTAACTGAGTAACAAATGATGCACTTAGATAAAGTACAGAACAAATGAGAACACTACCAATACTACTGCAGCACTATAAAATTGTGAAATAGTTCCTGATAGTTATCAATGGAGGAACTCATCCAGTGCATGCTGTGTTCTTTAATTAACTGCAAGTGAACAAAATCAGCAGAGACACCTAGTGCAGATAATGAACTGCATTTTGTGGCTGCCTGTCAGGAGATGAATCTCAAGGTTGTATAACATATACATACTTTGATTGCCTTTGATGATTGCATCCTCCAAATCTTCATTTTCATTCTAACGTTCAACATGATTGTCTGTTCCTTCAAATTTTTTTGTAAGACTTAACTCATTTTCACTCCCTGCTGTTTCTGGCAGCTCTGAACCTGAATGCTTGAAACCGCAGTGAGCAACGCTGTTCTGAATTGTCTTGCTGCTTATTTCTTGCCAATTATCAGTGATAAAAATCACTGCTTTTTGAACACAAACACATGCAACTGATGCTATTTAAAAACTGTTTGCTCTCAGCACAGCGTAGTGTCTAACAGCCACCCAGGTGCACACGACTGACGCTAGTTCGAACCTGTCGGCAGCAGTCTCCTGTCCCAGTTAAGCGGTGCAGTGAGCCAAGTAAATGAAGGGAATCCCAGCTATTTTTGATTAGTTTTTGTACTTTAAGAGTTGTCCCAAATAAGCAGGTGTCCTGATTTACCAATGGCCTAATTAACCAGAATTCACTATGTGTGTGTGCGTGTGTATACACACATATACAGTATATATATTTTTTTTAAATTTGCACATTTTGTCTTCTTTTGCACATTGATTGGCAGTCTTTATTTATGCATAGTTTTTGTAAATTTCTATTGTATTTCTTTACTTCCCAGAAAATGTATCTCAAAGTAATATATGGTGATATATATGTCCTTTGATAATAAATTTACCTTGTCTATGAACTTTCCATATCCATATAACTAGAGTACAATGCCATTGTATCTTTGTTCTTTTAGAGTGTGCGCAGATTTACACAGATGAATCAGTCTCCTAATATTTTATTCTATATTGAAGTATACATTTTATTAGATTGGAGTAATGGAATCCCTTTCCTATGCATTATACTAGAAAGATGATTCTTATTTTCAGATGCGTGTTAAAACTGCTGATTAGTTCGACATTGACATTCAGCATACCTTGGAACTCACCTTGCGAAAATTGCAACCTATTATTACAGGAGTATTTTTAAATTCTCACAGCTTGTGGAAGTGATATATCTCTGTTGAATTCCCTGCAGCTTGAGTGTTAAGTGTGGTTCAGTAACAAAGCATGAAGCAGTTATTTAAAAAAAATTAACAGATCACTGCCGTTAGGTCAAAAGATTGAACCTTAAGAATCTGATGACAGAACAAAATACATTTTTTGCTCTGACATCTTCATGTGAGGAGAGTCACGGCATTTTATCGCCACCCTTTAATTCTTTTCTGTTGGAGATTTGCTTTATTATTCTTGTAATTAGCTTAGTGCTATATTGTGCGAGATATGTGTTGCGCTGTGTGTGCTTTAGAGCTGATGAGGTCCCTAGTCATGTGAAAACTCACCAAGGAATTGCAATGCTCATTTAATTTCCTGTTACATGTAGCTGTATCATTCTGTGCTGCAGGTACTGGCTGTGTTTCAAGAACTACTAAACATGAAATGACAGATATTTATATCCTTATAACTCTAGGTAGGGTGACACTCAGCAGCCACTTTATTAGATACACCTGTACTCCAGCTTGTTAATGCAAATATTAAATCAGCCAATCATGTGGCAGAAACTCATTGCATAAAAGCATGCAGACATGGTCAAGATGTTCAATTGTTGTTTAGAACCATCGAACCTTGAAGTGGATGGGCAACAGAAGACCACAATCATGGTCACTTTAATAGGTACAGAGTCCCTTCCATGTATTTGTTAAGAAATATGAGGAAATGATTCAGATACTCTGGTTAATTAGATTTGTCTCCATGTTCTCATCTCATGACATAAAAGGGGCCATTCTGCCCATTGAGTCTATGCAGCTCTCAGAGCATCTTCATCGGTCCTGTTACCCACTCCCAATCTCTCTAACATGTTATCATTGACTTCCCATATTCTCCTGCAGACACGTGCATGAGAATTAACCTGCAGTGATCAATTATCCCACCAAAATTAGCACTTTTTTGGGACCTTAGTAAAAACCAGAGCACTCAGGGCAATTCCAGCTGGTCAAAGGGAGAACCTGCAAGCTCCACATAGACAGCTCCCTTTGTCAGGATCGAACTCAAATCATTGAAGCGTTGCGGCAGCAGCAATAACTGTTAGGCCACTCTTCCCTCCTGCTGTTCACTGGCATTGAATCAAAACCATATCAGTACCAGAGGGAGGAAATTCTGAGCTTCTTATACTTCACCTGTTTCTTAAAACGGGATTTGTGGTAAACTATGTGTATACCTGTCTGGACACGCCCTTCTGCTGACTGCTCCTGTGGCTCCTCCCACAGACCCATGTATAAAGGTGATTGGAGGTACTGCTCCTCCCTCAGTCTCCAAGATGTTGTGGTCACTTTTGCTGCTAATAAAAGCCTCTCGTTTGCCTCCCATCTCCGAGAGTTACTGATGGTGCATCAAGTTTACTAGCAGCAAAAGAGACCACAACATCTTGGAGACTGAGGGGTGGCATTGGTGGACGTGCATAACAGGGAGCGGATGGAGTGGAGTGTCTTGGGGAGGACCTCCTGCCAGCGAGAGACTGGCAATCCCTTTGACCTAAGGACTAAGAGTGTGGCCTTCCACACTGTGGCATTCTCCCTCTCCACCTGTCCATTCCCCCGGGGATTATAGCTCGTGGTCCTACTAGTAGCAATACCCCTAGCCAGCAGGTACTGGCTCAGTTCGTCACTCATAAACGAGGACCCTCTATCACTGTGGATATAGCAGGGATATCCAAACAGAGTGAAGAGCTGGCGCAGGGCTTTTATGACGGATGTGGCAGTGGTATCGGGGCAGGGGATGGCAAAGGGGAACCGCAAGTACTCGTCGATTATGTTGAGAAAGTACACATTGCAGTCGGTGGAGGGAAGGGGGCCCTTAAAGTCAACACTCAGTCGCTCAAAGGGGCGGGTGGCCTTGATAAGTTGTGCCTGTTCAGGACGGTAGAAGTGCGGTTTGCACTCAGCGCAGACTTGACAATCCCTGGTCATCGTCCTGATTTCCTCAAGGGAGTAAGGCAGGTTCCAGGCTTTCATGAAATGATAAAGTCGGGTGACCCCCGGGTGGCAAAGATCTGCATGGAGGGCGTATAGCCGGTCGAGCTGTGTGCTGGCACACGCTCCCTGGGATAGGGCATCAGGGGGCTCATTGAGCCTTCCAGGCCGGTACAGGATATCATAGTTGTAGGTGGAGAGTTCTATTCTCCACTGCAAAATTTTATCATTTTTGATTTTGCCCCACTGTTGGTTGCTGAACATGAACGCAACTGAGTGCTGGTCGGTCAACAAGGTGAACCTTTTGCCGGTGAGATAGTGCCTCCAGTGCCTAATAGCTTCCACTATGGTCTGGGCTTCTTTCTCCACCGCGGAGTGCCGAATTTCAGGGCCCTGAAGGGTAAGAGAAAAGAATGCTACCGGCCTTCCTGCCTGATTGAGGGTAGCAGCCAGCGCGAAGTCAGAGGCATCACTCTCTACTTGGAAGGGAATGGTCTCATCCACCGCATGCATTGTTGCTTTGGCAATGTCCCCTTTAATGCAGCTGAAGGCCGCGCGGGCCTCGGCTGAGAGGGGATATGTGGTAGACTTTACCGGGGGGCGGACCTTGTCTGCGTAGTGAGGGACCCATTGGGCGTAATAGGAAAAGAAACCCAGGCACCGTTTGAGGGCTCTGAGGGTGGTGGGAAGAGGGAGTTCCAACAGGGGGCGCATACAGTCAGGGTCAGGGCCAATGACCCCGTTCTCCATGACATACCCAAGGATAACGTCGGGTGGTTCCGAACACACACTTGTCCCTATTATAGGTGAGGTTAAGAGCTTTGGCCGCTTGGATAAGTAATTAGAGGTTGGTGTCGGGATCCTGCCAGTCGTGACCGCAGATGGTGATGTTATCCAAATATGGGAACGTGGCCTTCAGTTGGCACTGGTTCACCATTCAGTCCATTTCCCTCTGAAAGACAGAGACACCATTCGTGACACCGAAGGGGACGCGCAGGAAGTGATAGAGCCTGCCGCCCATCTCGAAGGCAGTGTAGGGGCGGTCCTCCAGGCAGATGGGGTGCTGATGGTAAGTGGATTTTGATTGGAGGCACTGCTCCTCCCTCAGTCTCCAAGATGTTGTGGTCACTTTTGCTGCTAATAAAAGTCTATTGTTCGCTTCCCGTCTCTGAGAGTTATTGATGGTGCATCAGGATTATAATCTTTAAATGAGGGGAGGGGGAGAATCTCATTGAAGCCTATTGGATATTGAAAGGACTAGGAAGAGTGGATGCGGAGAGAATGTTTCCAACAGTGAGGGAGTATAGGACCAGAGGGCACAGCCTTAGAATACAAGGACATCCCTTTAGAACAGAAATAAGGAGGAATTTCATTAGCCAGAGGATGGTGAAACTGTGGAATTCATTGCTGAAGACAGCTGTGGAGGCAAATTCATTGGTATTTTTAAAATGGAGGTTGATAGTGTTACATACCTCGTGGGTATCTTGTGATTGACTCATGACCATGATGTAATTGAGTATCTGGCGAGCATGATGTCATGGTTTTGTGATGGTGGGCGATGTATTTTCCCGCCAGTGTGAGGTCACATGATGACCTGTTCTCAACAGGTATAAAATGGGGAAAGCCTGCTGTGATGCGGGAATTTTTGTTGGGATGTTGTTTAAGTCATCCATTACTCTGTTATGCTGTGTATTTGGTTTCATGATGCAGTTTTGTCTTAAAGTGGAGTTTTAATTCTTACTGTAAGGTACATTGTCGTTGTGCCGACAATTTTGAAAATCACTGCCAGTTATCCAGTTATGTTTGATGTATCTTCGATTTAATTTTGAAGTCTAAGTATTGGAGAGTGAAGAGTTACCAAAGTACGGAAACCTGGAGGATCGAGTAAAGTTGGTGTCGTCGGCGGTTTAATACAGGATTGACCCTATTGGATCTTTGTTCTGGAAATAGTAACCTGCATCCAAGACAGGCCCTGCATTGTAAGAGCAGAAAGGGTTGGGCGCAGTGTTATTCACCAAGGAAAAGATCAGTTCCTTTAAGCTGTTTTAATTTCCTTCATCATGAATCCTTCGGGTAAAGCATATTTTGGCTGGGATCAGCAGTAACGTCATGTCATTGAGGAATTCGTTACTTCAGGAAAGTCTCTCCTAATTGACTGTATAAATCATTTGGATTTTCGCACTTATCACTTTAAGAACTGTTCGAGTTGCTGTATAGCAGTTAACTACCGGTTAAGTTAGTCATTTGTTTACTTTTCATTTTTATTGAGCAGATTTTAAATAAATGCTTATTTGTTTATTAAAAAAAACCTGTCTCAACTCTATATTCATTGTTCCTGTATCGTAACAATAGGTTCTTGTTTAGCAAGGGTGTCAAAGGTTCCAGGAAGAAGGCAGGAGAATGGGGTTTGAGAGGAAAAATAAATCAGCCGTGATTGAATGACAGAGCAGACTCAATGGACCAAATGATCTACAGTAATTCAGCTTCTATGTCTTATGGGCTTATGTTCTCTGTTGATGCTTGAAAATAACATGGTTTAGAGACATGTAAAAAGGATCCATCACATGGCTCTTGCATTTGATGGCTTAGCATATGTTCTTCCACTGTCATTTCCAATTTACTCAGAAGGGCCCATGTAGTAAGAATTCTGAGAGGAAGTCAGGTTGAGTTTTGTTCTCTGGACAATAATGTCAATATGAAATTGTAAAAATAATTCATGGGAGGGGGATTAAGGCTATATTTGCAACCTCCTGGAGTCATGCAGTACAGGAACAAACCCTTCGGCCTACTGTGTCAGTGCATCAAGCACCCATTGATACCAACTCCATTTCATTCACCCCACATTCCCATTAATTCTCCCAATCTTATTTGTCTTAATTCACACTGTGCAATTAACCATCAAGGCAACTTAACAGACCACTGCTGTTTGATCAAAAAATTGAACCAAATTAAATAAACTTGAGAGATTCCATGCAAGAACAAAATATTTTTCTTCCTGAAACTGTCATGTGAGAAGGTCCATAGTGTTTCTCCCCCCTCCCTTCAATTCTTTTCCTTTTGAGATTTCTGTTAGAGAACCCCTCAAGGAATTTGGGCTTTATGTTGGAGTAGCTTTAATTTTAGGAAGAAAAGGAAAAGAATTAAGAGGAATAGATAGAATGGACAGCCAGCGCCTCTTCCCCAGGGCACCTCTGCTCAATACAAAAGTACATGGTTTTAAGGTAAGGGGTGGAAAGTTCAAGGGGGATATTAGAGGAAGGTTTTTTACTCAAAGAGTTGCTGGTGATTGGAATGCACTGCCTGAGTCTGAGTCAGTGGTGGAGGCAGAAACACTGGTGAAATTTAAGAGACAGCTGTATGGAGGGATTTAAGGTGGAGGGTTATGTGGGAGGCAGGGATTAAGGGTCAGCACAACATTGTGGGCCAAAGGGCCTGTACTGTGCTGTACTATTCTATGTTCAATGTTTAATTTTATTTTCTTCCTTAACTTAGATGATATAATGCTACTCCTTATATCAAGCCAAATTCCACCTGAGATTTTGCCACACCTTCACCAGTAACAAGCCAAACCATTCTGACTGGGTATTTCTGACCTACCTTAAAGAGATCAAGGTTGTGAGTCTGATAATATAGCAACTTGCCTACTTGCCCTTCAAGCACAAGAAGAATAAAAGCTGGTCAACTGTATCTTGACAAGTGTAAACATTTGTAAACTGTTAAACCCTGTGATCACGTTACAGTGTCTGCATCCAGAAATGGTTAAATTTGGGACCTAGTGTTATTCTTTGGGCGAGCTTCCAGCAGCTGATCTGTTTCTTCTGGCAGGTGCCACTTGTCTCATTGGCTTTGATCCAAAGCTATGTCCTTTGAGGACTGAAGCAGGGCAAACCCTCTTGCTCCCCTGGACCCTGTAACAATTGGTGTTTAAATTTACTGAGTAGCCATGAGCAAAATAGACTCAGACCAGCTTGTGGCTGTTGATTAGAAGATACACCTCCTCAGAATATGAAACTCCAATACATTCTCACACCAGCAACTATTCATCTTTTCATCCCCATAGTGACCAAATATGTCTGCGCCTCGTGTGAGACAGGGTTGTTAGTCACTTACTCACTTTGGCTTTTCAATAATAAGAAAAAGGAAATCTGCAGTATTGAATCTTCACAAGTATAAACATGTGTCAAAATGTGCAGCTCTGTCCATTACTAATTCTGTAAACATTGCGGTGAAACCTTGGGTTTTTCAAGTTCAAAGTTTGAAGTAAATTTATTATCAAAGTACATATACTACCCTGAGGTTCATTTTCTTGTGGGCATTAACAGTAGACACAAAGAAATTCAACAGAATCAATGAAAACTACACACAAAAATAATGAAACAATCAATGTGCAAAAGAAGACAAACTGTGTAAATAGAAAAAAAATTCCAGGGTTCCAGGGTAAAGCAACAGTTGCTTATTCAGTTACCTGTTGACTTCCCTACAGTCTAGCGCCTTTTGTTCTGTACATTCCTTTCGATTATCCTTCAGTGAAATTCTTTTCACAAAGCTAATTTTAACTCATTGTAGATTTTTTATTGCTTCTTTAAATTTGAAAATACATCAGAGATTTCTGGGAGCTGGAGGTAGTAAGGGAGCATAGGCATGTAATCTTTATTCAAGATTAGGATTAATTTTTACACTTTGCCCTTTCATTACAAGCTTCCAGGTTTCCCTGATTTTCACTAACAAACAGATCAGGATGCTCAGCATTTAGGTTATCTTCAAGGAGTGATGCCTCAAAAAGGCGGCATCCATCATTAAGGACCCCCACCACCCATGGTATGCCCTCTTCTCATTGCTACCATCAGGAAAGACATACAGGAGCCTGAATGCACACATTCATTGATTCATGAATAGCTTCTTCTCCTCTGCCATCAGATTCCTGAATGGCACTGAGCACAAGGGCACTCCCTTACTACTGTTTTTCTCCTTTTGCTCTATATATTTAATTTTAACTTTTAAATATATACATATAGTTACTGCAATTACAGCATCTTATTTATAGACTGCAATGTACTGCCACCGCATAAAAACAAATTATATGATATATGCTAGTGATATTAAACCTGATTCTGAGGTCAAATATTAAAGCAAGCTGCAAAGTGTGTTCTTCCTATCAGAAACAAGGATTGCCTACTTTCACTGTGGATTAAGGTGTGCGAAGATGACATGTAGGAAGAGGTGGCGTAGGATCGGAAGATGTAGAACCCTTATCGGTAGAGTTAAGAAACTGCAAGTGTAAAAAGACCCTGATGGGAGTTATATATAGGCCTCTGAACAGTAGCCAGGATGTGGGCTACAAATTACAATGGGAAATAGAAAAGGCTTGTCAAAAGAGAATGTTAGATGGGGGATTTCTATCAACAGAAAGATTGGGAAAATCAGGTTGGTGCTGGATCCCAAAAGAGAGAATTTGTAGAATGCCTACAAAATTGCTTTTTAGAGCAGCCTGTGGTTGAGCCCACCAGAGTATCAGTTATTCTAGTTAGATGTTATGTAATGAACTGGATTTGATTAGGGAGCTTAAGGTAAAAGAACCCTTAGGAGGCAGTGATCATAATATGTTAGAATTCACTGTGCAATTTGAGAGGGAGAAGCGCAAGTCAGTTGTGTCAGTATTATATTGGTTTAAAGGGAAATACAGAGGCATGAGAGAGGAGCTGGTCTAAATTGATTGGAAGGGGACACTAGAAGGGATGACAGCAGAGCAGCAATGGCTGGCGTTTCTGAAAGCAATTCAGAAGACGTAGGATAGATACATCCCAAAGATGAAGAAGTATTATGAAGGCTAGCTGACACAACCATGGCTGACAAGGGAAGTCAAAGCCAACATAAAAGCAAAAGAGAGGACATATAATACAGCAAAATTTAGTGGGAAGTTAAAGGATTGGAAAACTATTAAAAAAACAACATAAGGCAATTCAAAAAGCCATAATGGGAGAAGATGAAATATGAAGGAAAGCTAGCCAACAATATCAAAGAGGATACCAAAAGTTCTTTCAGATATATAAACAGTAAAAGAGAGATGAGTCTAGATAGTGGACTGTTGGAAAATGACATTGGAGAGTTAAAAATGGGGGATAAGGAAATGGTGGATGAACTGCAAAAGTATTTTGCATCTGTCTTCACTGTGGAAGACACTAGCAGTATGCCAGACATTCAAAAATGTCAGCGGGCAGAAGTGAGTGTAGTTGCTAATACTAGAGAGGAGGTGCATGGGAAACGGAAAGGTCTGAAGGCAGATAACACCCCAGGGTTCTGACAGAGATAGCTGAAGAAACGGTGGAGGCAGCAGTAATGATCTTTCAAGAGTCACTAGATTCTGGAATGGTACTGGAGGACTGGAAGTTTGCAAAGTCACTCCACTTTTCAAGAAGGCAGAAGAAAGGAAATTATAAGATTCAAGATTCAAAAACTTTATTGTCATTCCAACCATACATCAGCTCCGCAGGCCAGAATGAGACAACGTTTCCCAGGGACAAGTGCAGCCATAACATAACAAATGCAACAAGTAGTAAACACAACAATAAATAGTAAAACACAACAGCCACATGTTGGTTAAAATTAAGTTATAAGTGTCCAGTACAAGTTAAAAGTGTCCAAGGCAGGGTCAGGTAGAGCAGCTATTTAGCAGTCTGACTGCCTGTGGGAGGAAGCTGTTTAGAACCTTGTGGTTTTTGTTTTGATGCTCCTGTAACGTTTGCCTGATAGCAGAAGAACGAACAATTTATGGAGAGGGGGTGAGGGGTCTTTAATGATGTACCATGTCTTCTGGAGGCATTGACTCTGAAAGAGGTCTTGGACAGAAGGTAGGAAGACCCCAATAACCTTCTCTGCTCCCCTAACCACCCTCTGCAAGGCTTTTTTGTTGGCAGCACTGCAGCTGGAGTACCAGGTTGTGATGCAAAAGGTCTGCACACTCTCAACCGTGCCTCTGTAGAATGTAGTTAAGATGTTAGTGGGGAGTGATGCTTGTTTAAGTTTCCTCAGAAAGTGCAATCTCTGCTGGGCCCGTTTCACAATCCCAGTGGTGTTCCTGGACCAGGTGAGATTGTCCGAGATTTGCACCCCAAAGAACTTGATGTTTTCCACTCTCTCCACTGTGGAGCCGCTGATGCTGAGGGGTGTGTGCTCAGGCTGAGACCATCTGAAATCGACGATCATCTCCTTGGTTTTAGTGACATTAAGCATCAAGTTGGTGTCACTGCACCAGCTCTCTAGGTGTTTGACCTCCTCCCTGTACATTGTTTCATCATTTTTGCTGATGAGCCCCACCACTGTGGTATCATCAGCAAATTTAATGATCAAGTTCCCCTTGAATCTGGCTGCACAGTCATGTGTTAGCAGTGTAAACAGCAGTGGGCTGAGCACACAGCCTTGTGGGGATCCAGTGCTCAGTGTGATGGAGTCAGAGATGTTCCTGCCAACACGGACTGACTGTGGTCTCTCTGTCAAGAAATCCAGAATCCAGTGACACATGACAGTGTTAAGGCCAAGCAGCAACAGATTCTCCACTAGTCTCTGCGGGATGATGGTATTGAATGCTGAACTGAAATCAATGTACAGGATTCTGGCATAAGTGTCTTTGTTGTCCAAGTGAGAGAGAACTGTGTGCAGTGTGGTGGATATTGTGTCCTCCGTAGAGCAGTTGGGATGATAAGCAAACTGTAGAGGATCCAGCGATGAGGGGAGGCTGGCTGTGATATGAGGCTTGACAAGCCGTTCAAAACATTTCATCACTATGGGGGTCAGGGCAATGGGGCGGTAATCATTCAGACAGGCTACCACTGATTTCTTTGCTACAGGGATGATTGTGGAGGTTTTGAAGCATCTGGGGACAATGGTTTGACTAAGGGAGATGTTGAAAATGTCTGTCAGGACATCTGCTAATACATCAGCACATTCCTTGAGCGCACATCCAGGGATGTTGTCGGGACCTCCTGCTTTTCGTGGGTTAACACTGGCAAGGGTCCTCCGTGCTCTGAATCAATGATTAGAGCCGGCTGGTCAGATGGTAAGAAGGGACTGGCTCTCCCCCTTGCTGTAGTGTTTGATGCTTCGAAGTGTGCAAAGAAATTGTTGAGCCTGTCTAGAAGAGAGGCGTCGCTGTCATCAGTTTTCTGACTGATCCTGTAGTCTGTCAGAGCTTGAATTCCCTGCCACATCCATCTGGTGACACCTGTATCACAGAAGTGTCCATGTATTTTGCCCGCGTGGGCCCTTTTCGCTTTCCTGATCCCTGGTGAAAGCGCAGTCCTGGCTGAGCGAAGTGTACTCCTGTCCCCTGATCTGTAGGCTGTGTCAGGGGCCTTCAGTAGCGAATGCACCTCTGGTGTCATCCATGGCTTTTGATTACCACGTGCGGTGAAGGTTTTCATCACAGTGACATCCTCCGTGCATTTGGCTATGTAGCTGATTACTGCCTCCGCATACTCCTCAATGTCTGTATGATCATCATAGGAGGCAGCTGTCTGGAATATGTCCCAGTCTGTGTGCACAAAACAGTCTTGTAGACAATAGACAATAGGTGCAGAAGTAGACCATTCGGCCCTTCGAGCCTGCACCGCCATTTTGAGATCATGGCTGATCATCTACTATCAATACCCGGTTCCTGCCTTGTCCCCATATCCCTTGATTCCCCTATCCATAAGATACCTATCTAGCTCCTTCTTGAAAGCATCCAGAGAATTGGCCTCCACTAGCTTCCAAGGCAGAGCATTCCACACCCCCACAACTCTCTGGGAGAAGAAGTTTTTCCTTAACTCTGTCCTAAGTGACCTACCCCTTATTCTCAAACCATGCCCTCTGGTACTGGACTCCCCCAGCATCTGGAATATATTTCCTGCCTCTATCTTGTCCAATTCCTTAATAATCTTATATGTTTCAATCAGATCCCCTCTCAATCTCCTTAATTCCAGCGTGTACAAGCCCAGTCTCTCTAACCCCTCTGCGTAAGACAGTCCAGACATCCCAGAAATTAACCTCATGAATCTACGCTGCACTTCCTCTACAGCCAGGATGTCCTTCCTTAACCCTGGAGACCAAAACTGTACACAATACTCCAGGTGTGGTCTCACCAGGGCTCTGTACAAATGCAAGAGGATTTCCTTGCTCTTGTACTCAATTCCCTTTGTAATAAAGGCCAACATTCCATTAGCCTTCTTCACTGCCTGCTGTACTTGCTCATTCACCTTCAGTGACTGATGAACAAGGACTCCTAGATCTCTTTGTCTTTCTCCTTTACCTAACTCTACACCGTTCAGATAATAATCTGCCTTCCTGTTCTTACTCCCAAAGTGGTTAACCTCACACTTATTCACATTAAACGTCATCTGCCAAGTATCTGCCCACTCACCCAGCCCATCCAAGTCACCCTGAATTCTCCTAACATCCTCATCACATGTCACACTGCCACCCAGCTTAGTATCATCAGCAAATTTGCTGATGTTATTCTCAATGCCTTCATCCAAATCGTTGACGTAAATCGTAAACAGCTGTGGTCCCAATACCGAGCCCTGTGGCACCCCACTGGTCACCACCTGCCATTCTGAGAAACACCCATTCACCGCTACCCTTTGCTTTCCATCTGCCAACCAGTTTTCTATCCATGTCCATGTCTTCCCCCCAATGTCATGAGCTTTGATTTTACCCACCAATCTCCTATGTGGGACCTTATCAAATGTCTTCTGAAAATCAAGGTACACTACGTCCACTGGATCTCCCCCATCTAACTTCCTGGTTACATCCTCGAAAAACTCCAACAGATTAGTCAAGCATGATTTACCCTTACGATGTCAGTGCTGAGGCTGCTCCTTTTGGCCAGACCCTTATCTGTCTTTTCTCTGCGCTCACACGTTTAAGCAGTGGTTTATATGCTGGTGTTAACATGACAGATATGTGGTCAGAGTGGCCAAGATGGGGGCAGGGGGCTGCTTTGTATGCCTGTGGGGTGTTGGTAAAGACCAAGTCCAGTGGGTTGTCTCCCCTGCTTTTAAAATCCACATATTGCAGGAACTTGGGGAACACAGTCTTTAAGCTGGTGTGGTTAAAGTCCCCAGCAATCACCACAAAGCTGTCAGGATGTGCAGTCAGTAGCTCACTGATGGCTTCATGTAGGCCTCCCAGTGCTTCGTCAGCATTAGCCTCAGCATTAGCACTGGGAGCTACGTAAACAGCTGCTACAAGCATGATGGTGAATTCCCTTGGCAGATAGAACGGCCTACATTTCACAATGAGAAATTCAGCCAGAGGTGATCTACTGTGGCATTCGCACACCCGTCTTTATTGATGTAGATACACAGATCCCCTCCCTGGCTCTTACCGGAGCTAGCTGTCTCTCTATCCGCACGAAACGAAGTCATTCCCTCTAGCCGTGTCGCCGCGTCCGGTATGTTGTTGTGGAGCCAGGATTCCATGAAGACATACATACAGCAGTCTTTAAACTCCTTCCGTGTTTCTCTCAGCAGACGCAGCTCATCCAGCTTGTTGTCGATGGAGCGGACATTTGAGAGCAGCAGGGAGGGTACCGCTGGCCTGGTGGGGTTAGCTTTTAGCCTAGCATGGATACCGGCCCTCTTACCCCTCCTCTGTCTCCCCTCATGGTGCTTTCGCTTCCTCCTCCCTCGGGAAGCAGCCGGCTTGGTAGCGGATAGTGGTCCGTAGCGGCGTAAACTGTCCACGTCAGTTTTTCCGACATAGTTTGCCCTGATGTTAACGAGCATATTCCCACTGTATGTTATGCATCTAGGACAAATAGAACAAACACTAGATACACTTATCGCTCCCCGAGGGGCTGCTGCGCCCATGCGCGCCGCCATCTTTAATCAGGTCAGTTAGCCTGACCTCAGTGGCTCAGAAGAGGTTGGAGTCGATTGTTAAGGATGTGGCTTCAGAGTATTAGGAGTGCATGGTAAAACAGGCCAAAGTCAGCGTGGTTTCCTGAAGGGAAAACCTTGCCTGACAAATCTGATAAAATTCTTTGAGGAAGTAACAAGCAGGGTAGACAAAGAAGAATCAATGGATGTTGTGTACTTGGATTTTCAGAAGGCCTTTGACAAGGTGCCGCACATAAGGCTGCTTAACAAGGTAAGAGCTCATGGTATTGCAGGAAAGATAGTAGCATGGATAAAGCATTGGTTGATTGGGAAGAGGCAAAAAGTAGGAATAAAGGGAGCCTTCTCTGATTAGTTGTGGATGACTGGTGGTGTTCTCCAGGGTTTGGTGTTGAGTCCTGTTCTTTTCATGTTGTATGTTAGTGATTTGGATGACAGCATTTGAGGCCTCGTTTGCCAACAATATAAAGATAGGTGGAGTCTCAGGTAGTGTTCAGGAAGAAGAGTGGCTGCAGAAGGACTTGCTCAGATTAGGGGAATGGGCAAAGAAGTGGGAACTGGAATGCAGTGTTGGGAAGTGTAAGGTCATGCATAGATTATTTTTTAATTGAGGAGAAAATTGAAAAATCTGTGGTGCAAAGGATTTGTGAGTCATCATGCAGGGTTCCCTAAAGGTTAATCTGCAAGTTGAGTCTGTGGTGAGGAAGGCAAGTATAATGTTCACATTCATTTTGAGAGGACTAGAATATAAAAACAAGGATGAAAGGCTTATCGTATGAGGAGCAATTGATGTCTCTGGGCCTTTACTCACCGGAATTTAGAAGAATGAAGGATGGATCTCATTATAACCTATTGAATATTGAAAGGCCTAAATAGAGTGAATGTTGAGAGGATGTTTCCTGTGGGAATGTGTGTGGGGGAGTCTAAAACCAGATGACACAGTCTAAGAATAGAGGGATATCTATTTAGAGTGATTAGGAGGAATTTCTTTAGCTAGAGCATGGAGAATCTGTGGGATACGTTGCTCAGGCGGCTGTGGAGACCAAGTCATTGGGTGCATTTAAGGCAGAAGTTGGTATGTTCTTGATGAAAGATTGTGGGGAGGAGGCACTATAATGGGGTTGAGAAGAAAATGGTTCAGCCATGATGAAGTGGTAGAGCAGACTTGATGGGCTGAATGGTCAAATTCTGCTCCTGTGTTTTATGATCTACATGTGACCTGATACAGAACACAAGGACAATTTTTGAGACAGTCCGAAGCTACTTGGATTTCTGAGTTCCAAATGAGCTACACCAGTGAGTTCCACAATTTGCATCACTGGTTGTAAAGCTAACTTAGAAATAAATATATTTTCTATTCATTTATATCGCATCCCTGTTAGCATTATGGATTATTTTGAGAGTCTTTTTATTTGGCAACATGAAAGCAGCAATGAATCACGATCCCATTCAATTTCCACTCTGTTGCCTTTGACTTTACAGATGCCAGGGAAGATCATACTGAGAAATGCTTCAGATTATTTAGTTATTTATAGATATAGTCTGGTAATGGGACCTTCCAGCCCAACAAGCCTGTACCACCCAATTCCATCCACGTGACCATTAACCTACTAACCCATATGTCTTTGGAATGTGGGAATAAACCAGAACATCCAGAGGAAACCCACCCGGCAAGAATATACAGACAGTGGCGGGAATCAAACCAGGGTCGCTGGTGCTATAATAGTGTCACACTAACCACTATGCTTCTGTGCCCTCACCCACACCCCGCCCCGCCTAAATCTTCATGCTCTAAGATCTGAATAGACCTTTTATATTTTGGCTGTTTGAAATGTTGCACGTGTGATGCAGGATAACAGATTCTGTGTGATTTCTCCAAAAGTGCTGCTAACGCTCACGGTTTGCAAGATGAATCTCGCAGCTGGTCCTCAGCATCCCTCAGCATATTGGTTCTCAGAAATCCACCTGTAATTTGATGTTCAGTCAGCTGGAAGATCAGAACAGTCAAAACACCTCCACTTGCATTGGTGTTTATTGCACAGCTGATATAGAGTACCATGCCACAGAAGGAGACAATTTGGCCCATCAGGTCCATGTTAACTCCTAGCATTGAAATCCCATTCTCCATATTCCTCTCTATCACTACATCTTATTCTCTCTCACTTGTCTGACAATTCCCCTTTCCCTGGTTTGCAATTTACTAAGAAGTATATTAGATTCTTGAATTAACCTACAAGCACATCTCTGGAATTGCAGATGGAAACTGGCAAATCCCATACATCAATCCCATACAGACTGCACTTGAACCTGAGTGCTTGGGACTATGAGGCATCAGCATTAACTGCTGCACTAACAACAAAATCTATTGTATGGTCATCTTTACCCCTTGAGATCTCTTCTGCGTTTCCTTTCCACTATTAATTGTGCATCCTATTATTTTAACATCAAAAGCAACACCTTGACCATGCCTTCTTAAGATGGTAAAGTAACATGGAGATAGATCCTGCTGAGCTGCTAGACTGGTTCTATCTGCTTGCCTTTTGTCCAGAATCTGACCCTGAGCCAAAATTGGTAAATCGGTCCAGTAACACAGGCAGGTAAAAATTTATCTGCCATCTAGATGAGAAAGCGATAGTCCCAAACTAAACTTCAGATTGCTTGTATATGGACTGAAATTTGATACATTCACAAGAATATCAAGCAAGATCATTTATGGTCAGACACCCTGAGCCAATAGGCTGGCCCTGGATTTATTTCCACTTGGCATAATTTACTTATTATTATTTAATTATTTATTGTTTTATATTGTTATATTTCTACACTATTCTTGGTTGGTGCGACTGTAACGAAACCCAATTTCCCTGGAGATCAATAAAGTATGTCTGTCTGTCTGTCTGTCTGAATCAAGCTAACTCAACTATCTTGCAGTTCAGAAATTGAACTTATTTTTCCCCTAATAATCATTGGGTGGATATAAGGTTTCTGTGAATTTTCTTGATATTGTATGGAAAAAATTCTAAATCCAAATCATTGAACCATCTGTTTTATTTTGTGTGTGGCAGGGCATGGAAACTGGCTTTTCTGGAAGCAAAATCCAATGTGGTAAGGGTATGTTTCAAATAGATTCTACTTTATAACACTTTATCTCCATCTGTTTTTTTTAGATTATTTATAAGCATTATTTAATACACAGATGACAATGAATGAAAATGTACAATATTTAAATAAAACTAAATTTGGATATTCAGATCAGTGAGGTTAAATCATTGGACCAAATTCAGGGTAGATTAAAAATATCATGTATTCTCGCTCTATGTTATTATGAGATTGTGACTTAAGTTAAATTTTTCTATTACATAAGGTACATGATTGTTAGACCTGAATTATTCCAAAAATTTCTCACTATTATGATCTGAATTGAAGTTATGAATAAAAAGGAACTTTTAATTTCATGCCTGAATATGCGCACCTTGCTCTGCTCAGAGTGGTTAATCTCATTCCACGCACAAGAAGCTGGCGGAATTTAGTGAACCAGGCAGCATCTATGGAGAAAAATGGTCAGCCTGCATCTTGGGATGAAAAGTCTTTTCCGTTTCACTCCACAGATGCTGTCTAGCCCACTGAGTTCCTCCAGTGCCATGTGTACTGCTCCACATTTATAGTCTCTTGTGTCTCTGCTAACCTCTCGTCGTTCACTCTAAGATTCAAAGTGCATATTTATTATTCAGATTCTGTTAAATGTACACCTTGTATTTCATGACACTTATGATGGTGACCTCTAAAATATAGAACAGTACAGCACAGCACAGGAACAAGCCTGGTAGCCCACAATATTGTGCCAAACTAATTGATTATAAATTAAACTTGACTAATCTAATCCCTGTACAATTCTATATCTTCCATTCTCTTCACACTCATGAGTCTATCAAAGAGCCTCTTAAATGCTTCTACTGTACTTTGCTTCTAATACCATCCCTGGCAGAACATTCCAGACACACGCGATTCTCTGTGTAAAACAACCCGTCCCATATATCTCCTTTGAACTTATACTCACTAACATTAAATGCATGCCCTTGGGTATTAGACATTTTGACCCTAGGGAGAAAGATACCAGCTGTCTATATTCTATGTTTCTCATAATCTTATAAAATTATATTAGGTCTCCTCTCACCCTCTGTTACTCCAAAGAAAACAGCCCGTGTTTGTCCAACATCTCCTTATAATACTTGCCCTCCAGTCCAGGCAGCATGCTGGTAAACCTCTTCTGCATTCTCTCCAAAGCCTCCACATCCTTCCTAGAAAGTGACCAGAACTGAGTACAATATTCCAGATAGAGCTGAATCAGAGTTTTATAAATATGCAAAATAACTTCCTAGCCAAGACCTTTATCTGTCCCGAGGAAGGGTCTCAGTCCATAAAGTTGACTCTTTATTCCTTTCCATAGATGCTGCCTGACCTGTCGAGTTCCACCAGCATTTTGTGCGTGTTACTCTGTGTTGTGTCTACGCACAGCTACATATCAATCAAATAAAAACACTCATGCATGAGATGCTTTTAACTGGTATATTCATATTACAGCGAGAGAGAGAGAGCAATGTGCATGCGTAGACAACAGACCAATACATAGTGCCAAGGGGGAGTTCATTGCTGTAAAAGAAATAGATCCATACATTACACTTTCTCCCCCTTTAGATTAATGCAACTTAAAACTGTATATGTACAAAACATCCAGTTTCCCTTTCATAGACCAAATAAACATGTTTTCACAATAACAGTCCATAACTAACCACAGTTCTAAAGATTCAGTTTATTGGGTGGCACTCTGTTCCTTTCAGGATAGTGCCTCTGGACCTGTGGAGTGGCTTCAGGTTTGGTAGGTGTCTTGTCTAAGACAACATTATTGGTTTCTGTGTCACATTGCTGTCAGTGACATGATCACCACTGAGAGGTAAGTCCGGTGACTGCAATGTGTCCGTCCTGTTGGAGTCAATCAACTCAGGTGAGAATCCAGTATCTGGTCCACATGATGTCTCCATGTCTGAACTCCAACAACCACTGTGTACATCAGTGGTCCAGTTCTTGTAGCTGTCCTGCTGGGTGTCCACTTGTCTTCTCAGAAATCATGCTCTAGAACCTCCTGTCTTGAAGTTCCTTGCAGCTTCACTTGGCAACTGGTTGAACTGTTTATTCTGTACTTCCCTCCAGAGGTCTGGTTTCAGGAGATCTGTGCAAGATCTCAGATTCCTGTTCATGAACAGCATTGCAGGTGTTTGATACACAGAAAGGAAGTGGTCCACCTTGTGCTCCTTGTCCATCACTTTAATAGACTCCTTGAAGGTTTGGATAAACCTTTCAGCTAACCCATTCATTGCTGGGTGGTGAGGAGCTGATTTGAAATATCTGATGCCAATTTTCTTCATGAATGGTCGGAATTCTTCTGACACTTAGTGTGGTCTGTTGTTAGTCACAATTTATTCAGGTAAGCCGTTTCTGTGAAGATGGTCCTCAGAACATAAACAATTTTTGCTGGTGTGGTTGACTGCATTAGGATAACCTCACCTCCTGTAATTTCAAATGAGCATCCACAGCAATCAGAAACATGGAGTTTGTGAATGGCCCAGCAAAGTCAATATGTACTCTTTACCATGGTGGTAACAGCCACTCCCACAGGTGTAACGGTGCCTGTGGAGGTGCATTTTGAATTTTTTGGCATCCTGAACAGCTTTTGGCCAAGTTTCCAATCTGTTTATCTATTCCCGGCCACCACATGTAGCTCCAGGAGAGACTCTTCATCCTGACTGAACCTCAGTGCCCTTCTACCACTCTGGTGTGCAGTTTAGAGGGAATCACAACATGAGAAGCGCACATCAGCGTTCTTCAGCATACCGACAGTTGGTCTCATCTCACCGAGAACTCTGGAAACATGGGGTTACTGTGAGTAGGCCTTCCTTGCATGGTGATTTCATAGACTTTTGGCAATGTCAGATCATTCCTTGTTACACTTTGTGTTTCAGAATTTGTTACCGGCAACTGGTCCACTAATGTGGTATGGAACACTTCTGCTGGGTCACAGTATAAATTCTTTTCTTTTTCAGTATCCAATACTAGAAGACATGACAAGCCATCAGTGTTGCTGTGTTGTTTGTTACCCTTAAACTCTATGTCATAAGAGTGGGCTCCTAGGAACAATGCCCAATGTTGTAACCGGGTAGCAGTCTTCCCTTCCTGGGATTGAAAGTGGACACAAGGGGCTGGTGATTTGTCACTAGTGTAAACTTTTGTGTCTAAAGGTAGTGGGAGAACTTCTTTATTCCCCATACTAGACCAAGGGCCTCTCAGTCAATCTGTGTGTAGTTGTGATCTGTGCTCGTCAGTGATCTTGAAGCAAAGGCAATCAGATCTATCTTTAAGAGTATGTGATGAAACAGCTCCACTGCCATAAGGGGATGCATCGCATGCCAGTCTGATGGGCAGGGATGGGTCATAATGGATCAGCAGTTCATTGGATATTATTAGTCTCTTTGTTTTCTTGAATGCTTTTTCACATCTTTCAGACCATTCCCACTTTGCTCCAGTCTGTAGCAGTGAATTCAATGGATGCAGCACTGTAGCAATGTTTGGGAGAAATCAATGGTAGTAGTTTACAAAGCCCAAGTATGACCAGAGTTGAGACTCATTTTCCGGTTTGGGTGCCTATAGCACTGCTTTGTTCTTCTCTTGTGACTTACGTAAGCCATGCTTGTAAATGACATGTCCACAATATGAGATTTCATTCTTAAAAAATCACATTTCCCTCTCTCTTTGCATGCAGACCACACTCATTCAGCCTGGTAAGCACTTTATAATGTTCTGGAGGTGCTCTTCATCTTTTTTGCCAGTCACAATGACATCATCAAGGTAACATTGTGGTTACAAGTTTCCTGGTGTATCTTGGAGCACTTGATCAATTGCATTTTGCCAAATTGCTGGAGCTAATGCGATGTCGAAGACGAGACGAGTGCTGTTCGTGAGAAATTTCCTGCTTGACTCCTCAATCTCCATTTGCAGATAAGCTTGTGACAAGTCAATGTTTGAAAACCTCAAAGATACAAAAATGTCTTCTGTTTGTGGCAGAGGATACTGCGCAGTATGTAGCACAGGGTTTATGCTCACTTTGAAATCCCCACAAATGTGAACAGTTCCTTGATCACTGGGACAATGGGCATGGCCCAATCACTCCAGTCAACCTTGAAGAGAGTTCCAGATGCCTCCAAGCTCTGCAGATCAGCATCCGCTTTAGGATGTAGTGTGTAAGGCATTGAATCTGCTTTATGGAATCTTGGTGTTGCTGTTTCATCCAGTTCAATTCTGGCCTTCATGCCTTTGAGTTTACCAATTCCCTTCTCAAACATTCCCTTCCCTTCTCATTAGCATTAAGTAGCTCTGACAGTCTCTGGTTAGTGCTACCATTTGGACTGCAATTACATGTTGATGCCTCAATGAGAGCTTTGATTGAGTGCCAGTATAGTTGGATTTTTCTCAACCATTCATGTCCGAAAAGTACTGGCCCTCCACTTTTCAATGCATGAATCTCTAACTGTTGTGTTTAGCCTCCATACATCACATTTACTTTCAGTTTTCCTTCAGGAGGCACTTTTTCATCTGTATAAGTCTTTAGCATCACTGAGGTCTTCTCTAATTGGATCTTAGAAAACAGTCTGTTGTAGTCAGCCTCTGGAATTCAGAACAAAGCTGACCCTGTATTTATCTCCATTTTCTGTTTTACTCCGGACACATCTGTCGTGGTCCAGATGACTTTATGATCCGGTTCAGTTGTACTCAGCAGTTCTAGGCATGACAATTCATCTTTGTCAGACTCTGTGTTGTCTGATTCTGTTTTACATTTGGTAACTTTATACACTTGCTTAATTTTCTGTTAGAAACTTTTCACATGGTTGTGCCTTTTGTCTGCCTTGCACTATCTCTCTATATAGTTTTGTGGCATCCTTTGCTGCAATCTCTAACGATATTGCAATGGTTAATGCTCATACTAATGTTAGGACTCTTTCCGATAGCAGCCTCTTTTGAGTGCTTTAACTATGCATACCACATGCCTGTCCCTAGTGTCTATCTCTAAAGTCACAGTATTCTTAAAGTTTGCACAGTTCTGCAATGTATTCAGAAATGCTTTCATCGTTTGACTGATTCCTTTTGTAAAATCTAAATATCTCAGCTATTATCATTGGTTTAGCGCTCAAGTGATTTTATAAAATTGTAACAATTTCATCAAACGTCTTATTTGCTGCTTTTTCTGAGGTTAATTGATTGTGTAAGAGACTGTATGTTCTTTCACCTGTTAAGCTAAGATGTGTAGAAACAATGTTTTGTTCCTCCAGGTTGTTTGAGTTACAATACAGTTCCATACTCTCGATATATGACTCCCAGCCTTCATCGATTTTATCAAATTCGTCAACTTTCCTGGCTGAAGCCCTCTCCACTTTATTTTCACTTTAAATTCAGTGTGCCTTTCACTGTGTACCATGCATTGTACTCATGCCTTTGTTAGTGTCCATGATGGCTTTCTCGGTGCAGTTTAAATCTCGCTGTTTTGGCCCCTAACTAGGTGTAGTTCGTGATATTTTCTGACATTCAGGTTTATACTTGTCACCAATTTGTTGTGTCTGTGCACAACTACATATTGATTAAATGAAAGCACGCACGTGAGAGATGGCTTTAACTGGTGTATTCACTTTGCAGCGAGAGAGAGAGGAAACAAAACAGTGCGCATGCATAGATAACAGCACATGCGCAGGCAACAGATCAATACGTAGTGCTAAAGGGTGGGGGGGGTCATTGTTCTAAAAGAAATAGATCCATACATTACACTCTGGATTTCCAGCACCTCAAGCGTCTCTTGCATTTATGAACATAACTTCCTGACTCTTGAACTCAATAGCTCAACTAAAACAGGCAAGTATGTCAGATGCCTTCTTTACTGCCCTATCAACATGTGCAGTCACCTTCAGGGAGCTATGGACTTGGACCCCAAGGTCACACTGCACATCAATACCGATATGGGTTTCTTGTGGTCACGTGCTCAGCAGTTGCCATACCAATCCATCATTGGTCCAGAAATGACCAATTGGTCCAGAAAGGCCACAGATGCCGCCTGATCTGCTGATTCCAACCTGATCCTGGTATAGGTGGTTTTACTTCAGATCCCAGCAACAGCAGTAGCTTGTATCTCCAGTGTTGTCGACATTATCTAATTGAGTCAATGTTGAGGATTAGCTAATTTATTTATTGTTAGTAGTACAGTATATGTTTTTGTATTTGCACAGTTTATCTTCTTTTCCACATTGCTTATTTGTCAGTCTCTGTGTGTAGTTTTCAATGATTCTCTTGTACTTCTTTGTTCTATTGGGAATGCCAGCAAGAGAATGAACCTCAGGGTAGTATATGGTGACAATTACGTACTTTGATAATAAATTTACTTTGAACTTTTGAACTTTGGTAATTGGTAATCGGATTATTAGCGAAAAGTTAACTCCCTCCAACCATGCTGTTGATCCCGACGGGTCTGAGCCAGGAGGATGGTAGAGGAAGTCTGAAAAGTCAGTTAAGTGTATGACTCAGTGAGTAAGACTACCTAAAGCTGATCAATCTGTGAAGATTGTTGTTCTAATTTAGGTGCAGACATTGAGGGAGAGGTGGTAAGGTGGTAAGAGCGGGCTCCCTCACCTCTGGCCATCTCACCCTCAACACAAGAGCACCTCAGGGCTGTGTCCTAAGCCCCCTCCTTTACTCCCTGTATACTCTTGACTGTGTCACCACCCACAGTTCCAATCTGCAAATTAAATTTGCTGACAGTACTACATTGATTGGCCTTATGTCAAACAATAACGAGGCAGCCTAGAGAAGAAGTCATCAGCCTGATGCAGTGATGTCAAGAAAACAACCTCTCATGTCACATAAACAAAGGAGCTGGTTGTGCACCACATGAGGAATGGAGACAGGCTACCCCTATTGACATCAATGGATCTGGGGTTGAGAGGATGAACAGCTTTAAGTTCCTTGGCATAAACATCACTGAGGATCTCATGTGGTCCATACATACCGGCTGTGTGGTGAAAAAAGCACAACAGCGCCTCTTTCACCTCAGACGGTTGAAGAACTTTGCGATGGGTCCCCTAATCCTAAGGGGCACAATTGACAGCATCCTGACTGGCTGCATCACTTCCTGGTATGAGAACTGTATTTCCCTTAATTGCAGGATTCTGCAGAGAGTGGTGCGGACAGCCCAGTGCAAAGGTAGATCTGAACGTTCTACTATTGAGGAAATTAACAGTGACAGGTGCTTAAAAAGGGCCTGAAGGATCTTTGGGGACCTGAGTCACACCAACCACAAGCTGTTCTTGCTGCTACCTCAGCATTAAAGCCAGGACCAGTGGGCTCTGGGACAGCTTCTTCCACCAGGCCATCAGACTGATTAATTCATGCTGATACAATTGTATTTCTATGCTATATTGACTGTCCTGTTGTACATTATATTTATTACAAATTACTATAAATTGCACATAGCACGTTTAGACAGAAATGTAACATAAAGATCTTTACTCCTCATGTATGTGAAGGATGTAAGAAATAAAGTTAATTCAATTCAATTCAGAATTTCAGACAATAACAAAGAAATCTTCATATAGCCAGGTGGGCTTGGTGTGTCTTTGGTACGTCTGAATATGGTCCCCTGATCGATTCAAAGTCTTGGCCTCTATCCATTTATATACTTCCCTGTTTCATTGTGTTTTTGTCACATCTGAGTCGCTTGCTAAATCACATCAGTGTTGTAGATCTGGAGTCACATATAGGCTGACTGGATAATGACTGCAGACTTATTTCCCTTGTGCATCAGGTGCAATTTTTATGATCATCCAATAATTTTGTCATTACTAACGCTATCTTTTTAATTCCAGTTTTTAAAATTTAAACCCACTAGCTTCCCTGGTGGGGTTTGAAGACAGGTCTCCAGATCATTAGTGTAGGCCTCTGGAAAACCAGGCCCATAACATAACCTCATAGTCATTGTACAATTGTACATCTTTAAATGAAGGAATATGAAGAACTTCTTATACTAATTGAATCTGCCTTTGTATGTGTGGGCAAATTAGTCTGAGCTTTTATAATCATTTTGTCTTATATGTCTAATTGCATGGAGTGGTATTAAGAATTCCCTAATACATGGAGATAATTGGATGATAAAAATACTGATGTTATGATATCTGACTATAATATTCTGCCAACAGTAAAATTATTTGTGTTAGGATTTAATTTATTTTCTAAGCATTTTCTTAGCTCAAGTATAATTTTATTGAGAGATGTGACCACTGAATATGTTGTCCTTCAGTGCAGCACTGAGAGCATGCTGTGAGGCCAGAGGTACCAGCTTTCACATCTCTCTCCAAAAGATCCCATTTCCTCTCATGCCATGCTTTCCTGGCCATGTTGATAAATACCCTTGTCCAAATCAACATCATTACCGTAGATAATCTGGTTATAATCTTGTCGTCAATTGTAGGTCATTGCTGCCAGTAAATTGATACCCCAAATCTTACATTACAATAATGATGACTCTTTAGATACACTTCTATGGGCTGCAAAGCATTTTGTGTAGCCTAGGTGACGTAAGCAAACATTTAAACAAAAAAACTGAAAATGAAGAATTTCTAAAATAAAAACAGAAAATACTGGAAGTACTCCTGAGACCATAAGACTATAAAATATAGGAGCAGAATTAGGCCATCTGGGCCATCAAGGTTGATCTATTATCCCTCTCACCCCCATTCTCTTGCCTTCTCCTCGTAGCTTATGACACCCTGAAAAATCAAGAACCAATCAACTTCTGCTTTAAATGGCCTCCACAGCTGCCTGTGGTGATGAATTCCACAGATTCATCACCCTAAGGTGCAGACACAACTGAGGGAAGAGGAATTGAGTCAACGATTCAGGGTGGAGACCTTTTGTAAGAACTGGGCTGAAGATAAAACAAGTTTGTTCAGCTGCAGGACAGATGGGGGGGGAATGTTTGTTACTGAAAGGGTAAAGCTGAGGTAAACTGTAAACAAGTTTATCCGGCAGCAGGTGAATAGGGGCAATTAGAGAGTGAGAACATACAGTAAATTAAAGAATGTAGGAGCTGTAAAATGCAGGGCAGGAAGACATGTCGGCACGTCGGGCTGGGCAAGTCCTCCACTCTGACTCTTCCATTCTTTTTCTGGATCTCTGTGTGCCCATTTCAGAAGCTACTGACATCCATTACAAAACCGACAGCTATCTCCGCTGCTCTATGCCTCAGCCCTGCCTCCTGTAATCTAGTTAGGTTAGTTCTAAAATGCTTCTATTTTCAAGCTAACTTGAAGAAGTCTCTGCCTAACTTGATGATCAACACATCACCTGCAATACCAGACGATTCAACACTTCAACACTGCTGTACCACCATCAGGAATGCCAACTGTTCTATCCCTCGTCCACACTTTGGTAAATCCAGTTACCAGGATATATTTCTTCCCTTTGCATAAAGACAAAGACTGAAGTACAGTCTTTGGAAAGCCACTGCAAATGCAAAGAGGCAACTTCAGACTAAACTGGAATTATAAACGGACACCCGACTGCAGTGGCAGGGTTTGCACAATGTAACTTCCTACAAGGTGAAATCAGTTAATCTAAGTGAAAACAACCCATCGCTCCTGGATGAGTTCAATGCTTTTACGTACACTCAGACAGGGAGAACTATGACACACCTGCACAAGCCCCCACATCTCCAGGTGACCCTGTAAGTTCAGTCTCTGTAGCTGACGTTTAGGCATCCTTTAAGAGAGTGAATCCACAAAAGGCACCTGGTCCAGATAGTGTACCTGGTCGAGTGCTAAAGATCAGTAAGTACTAACTGGCTGCAGTGTTTATGGACATATTCAACCTTTTGCTTCAATGATCTGAGGTACCCACCTGCTTCAAAAAGGCTCATTGTATCAGCAGCAAAAAGAGTGTGGTGACCTGTCTCACTGACTTCTATCCTCTAGTGCTTACATACTGAAGTGCTTTTGGAGGTTGATTATGGCGTGAATCAACTCCTGCCTCAAAGATGACCTGGATCTGCTCCAGTTTGTCTACTGTCACAACAGGTCAACAGCAGATGTGATTTCTCTGGCCCTTCACACTGCTCTGGATCATCTGGACAAAGGGAGCTCGTATGTCAGGCTGCTGTTCATCAACTCCAGCTTGGCATTCAACACTATCATCCCATCCAAACTCATCAGCAAGCTTCAAGACCTGGGCCTCTGTACCTTCCTCTGCAACTGGATCCTCGACTTCCTCGTCTGCAGACCTCAATCACTGAGGATTGGTAACAACATCCCCACTCACTGACAGTCAACATGGGCACCCTTCAAGGATGCACTACTCTACTCTCTCTACACCCACGACTGTGTGGCTAGGCTTAGCTCAAATGCCATCTATAAATTTACCAATGACATAACTATTGTTGGCAGAATTTCAAATGGTGACGAGAAGACGTCCTGGCACTAACACAAATGCACCTTAGCACGGCATGCTCAGCCCCCAGCTCTACACCCATAACTGTGTGATTAAGCACAGCTTCAATGCATCTTCAAATTCACCAAAGACTTCACTGTTGTTAGATGAATCACAGGTGGCAGTGAGTCAGCTTGAAAGAGTGAGACAGGACACCTGGTTGAGTGGTGCCATAATAACAACCTCTTGCTTAATATCAGCAAAACTGAAGAACAGATTTTTAAATTCAGGAAGGGGAAGAAGGAAGAACTTATACCAATTAACATTGGGAATCAGCAGTGGAGAGAATCAGCAGCTTTAAATTCCTGGGTATTAAAATATTGAATGGACGTATGGACCCAACATGTAGATGCAATCATAAGGGAAGCACATCAGCATATTTTTCAGGAGGTTAAGGAGGTCCCGTTTCTCACCAAACATGCTATCAAACTTCTATAGATGTTCTGCTGAAAGAACCTTGAATGATTGCATCATTGACTGTTTATGGCAATACAAATGTGCAGAACATTGAAACATAAGAAGCTGCAGAGAGAAGTGGACTCAGCTCAGTACATCACAGGCGTATCTCTCCCCATATTTGATGGTATCTACAGGAGGTGCTACCTCACGGAGGTAACATTCACCATCAAAGATGCCCACCATCTGGGCCATGCCCTCTTTTTGCCATTACCATCAGACAAGATGTACAGAGGTCTGAAGTGTTACGCCACCAGGTTCAAGAGCAGTTACCTTCCTTAAGCCATTCAGTTCTTAAACGAACCAACAAAACCCTGATCACTACAGTTTTGCATCACTGTTATCACTGCACTAAAATGGATTTTTTTTCAAATCAATTCTTTCTTGTAAAATGTTATGCATAATTTATTTATTTTGAATGCTGCTTATATGATTCTACAGGCCTAATATGTTGCTGCAAATAAGTCTTACATTGCACCTGTGTATATAATAATTTCGACTTTGACTTCTGTCTCTGCCGTATTTGCTCCGAAGATGAGGCTTTCCATTCAGCTGCCTCTGGAATGTTGTCTTTCCTGATTCCTTTCTACCACTGTAAACAAAAAGCACATCTAATCCATTCCCCATTCTTCTTCACTCACTTTTTCTCCTCTGGGACAAAACGGGAATGGAATTTCCTCAGTCCTCACTTTCCACCCCACCAGCTTTTGCACTCAACAGGTCATTCTTTGCATTTTCCACCTACTTCAGAGGTTCCACCACTAGGCACATCTTCCTCTCTTCTCCCCTCTCAACATTTCACAAGGACTGTTCTCCTTGTGACTCATTGGTTCTCCCTTCCATTCCCATCAACCTGTCCCTACTTAAGGCACTTTTCCCTTTCAACTGCAGGTGATGCAACATTTGTACTTTCTCTTCATTCCTTCAGATACACCAGAAATCCAAGCTGTTCAGGTGAAGCGAAGATTCACCTGCACGTCTTTGATCCTTATGTACTGTGTTCAGTGTTCACTGTATGATCTCCTCTGTATTGTAGAAACCAAACACAGATTGGGTGACCCCCTTTATGGAGCAAAATATTCCACTGAAGAAACCTAGTGAACATCTTCTGTTTGGGGTAAGGAATATCCGAGGTTTCAGGTTGAAACCCTACATCAGATTGACCTGCTCAAATCCTCCAGCAGTGTCTTTGCTCAACGTTGCAGCATCTTATATCTTCACTTTGTGGAGCACCTGTGTTTACTCCATGAAGACAAACCTGAGCTTCCTGTTAGTCTGACAACTGAAGTCCCCATCCCACTTTCTGACCTTTCAGTCTGTGATCTCCGGCACTGTTACAATGAGGCTTAATGTAAGCTTAAGGAACAGAACCTCTTCATCCAAGTGGTCACATTGCAGCCTTCAGGACTCTTTATTGAAGTCTACATATTCAGCTAACTGGACTTCTCTGCCTGTATCTGTTGTCATCTAAATCTGAATCTAAATAAATCCATCCACGTTAGCTCAGCTTGTTTTTTTCCCCCTTCTTTTTCTCTGGGAGTTGAGGACATGCCAGACTGACCTGCATTGTGCAACACCTATCTTCTTTTGTCTATATTCTCATTCAACTGCTTCCATTCTCTCATTGATAACCTTGCTTACAGCTTTTCCCCAAAGTCACTCTGGTTTTAACCTACTGAAGCTTAATGAGCTTCTTTTCTCTCCTTTCCAGTGCTGATGAAAGGCTTTCAACCAGAAGTATTAACTCGATTTCTCTTCCCACAGATGCTGAGTATTTCCAGCATTTTCTGATTTTACTTTACCCGATATAAATGTTTATTTTTTGGTTCGGATGAAAGGTCTCTGAGCTGAAACATCTATTCCTCTCCCCCACTGAGGCAACTCCACCTGCTAAGTGTACCCATCATTTTCTGCTTTTTCTTTGATTTTCCAACAGCTTCATTTCTTACCCCAATTTATTCCAGCTTTATTGCACATTTCTTCTTTTAGAGCAGGGGTTCCCAATCTTTTTTATGCCAAGGACTCCTACCATTTTACCAAGGGGGCTATGAACCCCAAATTGGGAACCCCTGTTCGGTAGGGAATGTTTTGCTAACAAGTTGTACCTAAATTGTTAATATAGTGTGTCTTTGTTGGTTGTATTGAAAAGGGCACGTACAGCTGGCTTGTGACCTATAGGCTTGATGGTGTGTGTTGTAATAGTTTTATGGTGCGGGGAGCATTACAGATTCTCATTCTTCAGAAGTACGTGTAAGAGAAGGCAATGATTAGTCAACGCCAATAATAGTTGTAAAGGAGACAAAAGAGGCAGCAGGTATTGGAATTTTGAGTAACAGACAAAGTGCTGGAGGAATTCAGTGAGTTGGGGAAATGATCAATTGATGTTTTGAGTCAAACCCTTCCAGGCAGATCTAGACAGAAGAAATGTCTCATGTCAAACTGTCAACTGTCCATTTTTCTGTCATTCCATAGATGTTGCATACCTGCTGAGTTCCTCCAGCATTTAGTCTGTTGCTCCTGATGGATATAGATATGCTTACATTTGAAATTGTGCCTCTTGAAGTGAGAGGGTTAACTGTAGAAGATGGACTTTTTGTTGGAAGACTACTCTAAAAATATTTACTTTGTTATGCTTTTAATATTAAACTTCAAGGTTAGCACTTTTCTTACACCTGAATGGGTTGAATCTTCTATTCATCAGCCAGAATAATTGAATCTGTGGCTGTGATTAGTGGGTTGCTAAACTGGGACTGAAACACTGCTGAGGAAATAAAAACAGGTCAAGTCGGAAGAGAAAAAACTAGCTAGAAAAGTGCCAACAAGGAACTGGTCAGGGCATGTTAAATGAAATCATAATCTGTCAGCAAAGATTACTCCTAAAAAGAAAATGAGTGCTGCATTTAGAGTGTCTTGTGTCTTTTCTTCAGCTATTAAAAGGTGTTTGCTAATCATTGCATTCTCTTTCATATACTTCCAAAGGATGAACTTCTGTAATTCACCTCATATTATAAAACTATTATAGCACAGGGAGTAGTGGGTGCCTGGAGGCAAATACAATAGAGGTGTTTAAGAGGCTATTAGATGATATAGATAGAGTGGACAGCCAGTGCCTTTTTCCCCAAAGAAGAAATGGCTAATACAAAAGGACATAATTTTGAGTGATTGGAGGAAAGTATAGGGAGGTGGTATGTCAAAGATAAGTTTCTTTTTTACACAGGGAGTGCTGAGTGCGTGGAATGCCCTAACAGGGGTGGTGCAGAGACAGATACATTAGGGATATTTAAGAGACTCTTAGACTGGCTCATGGATGAAAGAAAAATGGAGGGCTATGTGGGAGAGAAGGGTTAGATTTATGTGTGAGTAGGCTAAAATGTCAGCACAACATTGTGGTCCAAAGGGCATGTACTATGCTGTATGCTCTATGTTCTAGATACGCACATGAATGCCCAGAGACTGGAGGAATATAGACATTGAGCAGGCAGAAGGGTTCTGTGTAGTTAGGCTTTTAATTACAGTACTAGCATTGTGGAGTGAAGGGCCTGTTCCTTCACTGTATTGTTCTATGTTCTAAAACTGGTATAAAATCCATATAAATTAGAGCAAGAAGTGAAGATTTTGGAAATCTGTAACAGAAACAAGTAAATGTTAGAAGCATTCAGTAGGTGAAGCAGCTTCAGTGAGGAGAGGAATTGTTATTTCATGTCAAAGACCTTCCATTAGAACTAGAAAAGAGAGAAAGCAAGAGAGACTTAAGCTGCAGTGAGGGAAGAGAACAGAGGGATACAGCACAAGCCTATGTTGTCAAGGCAGAAATTACTTGTAAACTGCAGCTAGAGACAGAAAATTTTAAAAAAGATAGACATTTCTGAAGAGGGACATCCACATGTGTAGACAGAGTGGAAAATACACTCTGTGGCCACTTTATTAGGTACACCTGTACACCTGCTTGTTAATGCAAATACCTAATCAGTAAATCAAGTTGCAACAACTCAATGCATAAGGGTATGCAGAACTGGTCAAGGGGTTTAGTTGTTGTTCAGATCCAACATTAGAATGGGGAAGAAATGCAACCTAAGTGATATTGACCACGGAATGATTGTTGGTGCCAGATGGGGTGGTTTGAGTATCTCAGAAACTGCTGATCTCCTGGGATTTTGATGTATAACAGTCTCTAGAGTTTCCAGAGAATAGTGAGATAAGCACATAATAGCCAGTGAGTGGCAGTTCTGCAGGCAAAAATTGCCTTGTTAATGAGAGGAGTCAGAGGAGAATGGCCAAACTGGTTCAAGCTGACAGGAAGGTGACAGTAACTCAAATAACCATGCATTACAACAGTGGTGTGCAGAAGAGCATCTCTGGATGCACAACACGTTGATTCTTAAGGTGGATGGGCTACAGCAGCAGAAGACCATGAACATACACTCAAATGGCCACTTTATGAGGTACAGGAGGTACATAATAAAGTGCCACTGAATGTAAGGATAGTTACCTAAGATTGTTTAGTTCAATTTAAATCCGCAGAATGCAACTCATGTAGCTGGAAGATGTCATTGGATCAAGTATTTGAAGATAAGAGAGATGACAGTGAGAGTGGGGCAGGAAACAAAAAGCTTCGGGTGCCCTTGCAGATTAAATGGAGACACTACACAATGTGGTCACCCAGTCTGCATTTGGCTTCTCCAGTGTATTGTACACACAGAATGCAGTATACTAGATCTGAAGAAGTGTAAGTTTCACAAGGAAGAACTCTTTGTATCTCTGGGGGATAACAAAGGAAAGGTAAAGTGGCAGGATTGATATTAATTGGTATAAATATTTAACATCTTTCCAGTGACTGCAAATAATTTTTTAGCATCCTTTATATGATGGTGTGATCCTGTGCTCTCATATACACATACAAAATTGCTGCTTCTATGTGCAATTCCTACACTAACTTAAAAGGCAATTTTTAAAATTAGCCAGTTGTTCTTAAAAAGCTTAACAAAGGAACTTCATGTGAAAGTTAAGCATGAGAGATTCTGCAGGTACTAGAAATCTGCAGCAACACGCACAGAGTTCAGGAGGAACTCAGCAAATGAGACAGCATCTATGGAGGGAAATAAACATTCGATGTTTCTGCCGAGGTCCTTCATTGGGACTCATGTTCATGTGAGTGTGTTAATCTTTAATCAAGATGGGCTAACAATTCAAAACTATAACTCTTTAAAAAGCCTGACTCTTTCCGCAGCCTGAAATGTATAGCCATAATGCATTGGTATAAGTGCTAGATTAGAGCTCCAGTAATCACAGCCATAAATTTGATAAATCCTGTCATTTGTGGTTTGCCATTTTAAAAATGATCATGAAGGTTGCTAGATTGTTTTAAAACCTAATTATCCACAACAGTGTAAAGAACTCTGAAAATTTAAGTTTTTTCATACTCTCTTATTAAAAAGCATGGATTTGACAAAAAATTATAATGGCAGATAACAATGCAAATTTGCAATCTAATACACAATAAATTAGTTGTCACATGCATCATATTAAAACCATTTTACTCTTTGAAAAGACATGTAATTAATCCTGCACATAAATCACATTGTGTCTTTTTTAGGATCTTATCCTTTCCCTCTATTTTCTAATAAATCTCTAGACTTACATTTTCAGTCAATTGAAATATATGCATGGCTAAACTTAAATGGCAGTGATAAATTTAGTAGAGATAATGTCCTAAATCACAGCTAATAGATAACAGAATGGGATAACTTGAAACTATCTCACATTTTCACTGTTTAATGGACACCTTTTCTAACTTATCAAGAGGAAATCAAATTAAATATCCAACATGAATGATGATGAAATGAAGAATAATTTCAATATGCCAATCTATCAGAAAAGAATTTGTGAAAAGGATTTGCTTTGTATGTTCGAGAGTGGCTATTGGGAATATTTAATGTACTGTGTGTTGTAGTGTTCTCATTAAAAGGTGTTTAAATGAGCAGATTCATAAGAGTAAATCCTGCTGCTGTGAGTAAGTTATATAGAAGGTATTGTTGTTTAGCTAATACTTTAGTAAAATTTGAGTAATCTTGTGTGTGTGTGTATATATATATATATATAGTGCTTGATTAAGCATTCTTATTAATTTAAATAATTCATCATGAGTTATATGTATAAATACATGAATTGCCTATGTCATCACGCTACCGTATGATATGTGCTTCCCTTGCTTAAAGTAAACACCAAGTTAGACTCAAATTTCAGACTCCCGTGTCTTCCTTTGAATTACTGCTTTAAAGTTACAATACATAACAGGTACAATGTAGAAAAAGGCCACTCAGCCCAAACCATGCGAGCTAACACCTGGGCCCCCTTTGAGTCTTCACCTCCCCCGTAACATTTTAACTGGGTAGCAAACCAGGGGTGGCAAACCTGTGCCCAAGATGGCACAAGCAAAAAAGATTGTTGACAAATGGCATACACAGTGCTGCCCCTTGATTCTTTAAACCCCACCCATAATTGAAAGATATATAACCATTATCTTTACAGCCAAATGAAGCAACAAATTATATTTTACAACCTGAGAGCAGTGAGATGTTCTCACAGGAAACAGCTCACACTGGTTTGGTGCCAGCTAGATGGTTGTGAGAACATATGATGTTGGATAATGTGTTTTGAAATCCTCACAGACCAGGTGTACACATCAGTATTTAAATAGTAAACGGTTGCGTCAGTTGGCATTAGTTTTACTCTGCTCAAATTTTTCTTCTGTCATTTGTGAGTGAACACTGTATTTTTGGTTATAGTATTGGTAAACAATATATGTAGTTTAGTGCTTCCATAAATATTTTTTCACAAACAGATTTTACTTATATTAGTAACAGTATGTTATTTAACTTGATTGACTTATGAAACTGCTCAACTTGTAAGCAAAAACTGTTCGACTTAAGAGCTGAACTTGAAAATATTGAAAGCAGTCAGTTAGTGACTGGACCAAAGCATAAAAATCCAGACAATAAGATTCTAAAACTCTAGAATTCCATTCCTGAAACTTTTAACTGTCTGAACTTTTTTGCAATGGTAATATTAACAGTATTTTCCCTGACATTTTCATTGTTATTGTTTTCAGTTATGAAGTTTGTCCAGTCTAATTATAGTAGACTACTGAAGTTAGTGCTATGAGCATAGTTCTAAAAACATCTAGCTACAAGTCGGATATAAAATATTCGTCATCGTTAGTGCAGCAACAGAAGTCGCACTGAGGGTAAAGTGTGTTTATTTTCCTTTCCTTGATCTTTGATGAATATGCTCCAAAGATTATAATTTAACATTCCCATTTCTTTTATTATATATGAGGTACAATAACAATGCTATTTAGAAATTATTGTATTTTTCTGTAGGCTTTTCAAAAGATTAATACTGTATTAATAATTTTTGAACATGTTTTCTGAAATGCTTCATGTAATTCAATCTGTCTGTTATACTTTTATTAATAGTAAAGCAATAAAACTTAAATAACCTGCTGAATGCCCTTGAGTTCTTGATTTCCCAACCTTGGGAAAAAGACTGCATTCACTATATCTATGTTCCTCATGATTTTATACTCTTCTATAAGGTCACTCCTTAGACTCCTACATTCCAATTAATAATGTGCTAGCCTGCTGAATCTTTTTCTATAACCTTTGAATCCTGGTAGCATCCTAATAAATTTTCCTGCATTTTTTCCAACTTAATGCAACTTTCCTATAGCATGGTAATCAAACCTGAGCACAATATTCCGTAACGTCACCAAGGTCTTATCCGATGGCAACATATTGTAACATCCCAAATTCCATACTCAATGCCTTGACTGTTGCAGTCTAACTTACGGTATACTATCCTTGCTCCTAGTCCATCTTGTTCCTTAAGGTTGTTATAGAAGGGGCTGGTAATGGGGACAGGCTCGCACTACCTATTAAATGCTTCCAATGGCGTGTGTCTCAAATAGCCTCTGGAAACCACGTCCAGCCCCTGGCCTTTACATGAGTCTTAGCTGCTAAGCCCAGCTGAACCATTTCTACTGATAGGACAAGGGGTGCCGTAAAACCAATTACTTACTTTACTGGTGCCATAAACCCAATTGCTTCCGGAATATGGGCTCATCAGCCATGGTTGCAAGGCAATCTAGGAGAAGAAAAATTCTAATCTCAAACCTCTACTGCCTTGTGATTATACCCTCTCACGGGAAGGCTTTGGGAGTAAACCCTGAGGGAAAAGTCCAGAGCTGGAGTCCTTAAGGCAGTCCGATGTTAAGTTCAACACTGACTGGCAACTCTTGCGACACTTCTAGTGCCAAACTGTATTGGTCTCTGCCATTCCTTTGGGTTCATCAGATGTGTGGAAAGGATGAGTTTGCTACATGGGCAACAACTTGTTCTCCATATTGTACTGCCCAGACTTGCTTATCTAGATAGCTAGGATGCAGTATCCATGGTTGGGCCTGACGACGGAGGCCTCACTCACTCCATCTTATACCTGCACTTCATAATATGCTCATGAGAAGGGTGCACAGAATTCCATATATGATTTAATCAAGGTAGAAGCTTTTTATAACTTAATATTCCATTCTTTCATTCTCTTTAGTCAAAGGTATAATTTTATTTATTAGTTTACAGAACGTAGGCATTGCTGCCAAGGCCAAAATTTATTGTCCATCCTTAATTGTCCAGGAGAAAATGGTAATAAGCAACTTTCTTGAACTGTTGCGGTCCCTCTGGAGATGGTGAAAATAAACTGTAACCAATAATAGTATTTCATCCTTGTGCAAATGTCAACAGTATTTCCCCATCAAAGAAATTGGTGAGTTGGTTTATTATTGTCACATGTAGCAAGCTGCAGGGTGGTGAAGAACTTTCAGGCTATCCAAAGCAGGTCATTTCAGCATATCAGTACATGGCATCACCATGGTGGGCCGTATCTCAAATAGCAATGAATCGGAGTACGGGAAGGAGATAGAGTGCCTAGTGACATGGTGTCATGACAACAATCTTTCGCTCAATGTCAGCAAAACAGAAGAGATGGTCATTGAATTCAGGAAGGGGGAGGAGGACAGTACATGTGTTCCTATTTATATCGACGTTGCTGAGGTTGAGACCGTTGAGAGTTTCAGCTTCCTAGGTGTGAACATCATCAATAGCCTACTCTGGTCCAACCATGTCAATGTCATGGCTAAAAAGCGTCTCTAATCCCTCAGGAGGCTAAAGAAATTTGGCGTTTCTGCTTTCACCCTCATCAGTTTTTTATTGATTACCATAGAAAGTATCCTATCCAGATGCATCAGAGCTTGCTATGGCAAGGAGAATCATGGGCACTGCCACCCCTCCATGGATTTTGTCTTCATTTCTGGCTGCCTTGGCAAAACAGCCAGCACAAAGACTCCACCCACTCCAGACTTCCTCTCTTCTGCACTCTGTTATTGCTTTACTTTGTACTTTCTCAATGCACTGTTGTAATCAGTTCATCTATATGGATGGTATGCAAGACAAGTTTTTCACTGTACCTCAGTATATGTGACAATAAGAAAGCAGTTTACATCATTAGTACAATAGAATGCAGAATAAAGTGTTACAGTTACAGCGAAAGTGTCGTGAGGTAGACAACAAGGTGCAAGGCTATGATATGAAGTCAAGGGTCCATCTTATGTTGGAAGAGCTCCATTTAATTATTTTATAACAGTGAAATACCTTGTATGATAAGACTCGAGGTTCGGATGGTTTAAGCGCTGGGCCAGATTGAAAATGTTTGGGTGTCGGGGCTGGAGGTGAGGGATGGGCTGGTTCAGCTCCCTGCTCCACAAAGTTTGCTAGTCTCTGCACTGAACTTCAGCTCTCTGCACTGAACTGAGGCTGTGGCTTGCAACTATCACAATGTGGACTCACTTCTGTGAACTTCCGCTCCGAATGCTATTTACTTACTTTCATTGTTTTGCACAATTTGTTTATTTTTTCTCTCTGCATATTAGGCGTGCAACGGTCTTCTTTTGTTTCAATGGATTCTGTTGCATTTCTTTGTTTTGTGGCAGCCTGTAAGGAGGTCAATCTCCAAGCTGAATAAAGTACACGCACTTTGATAATAAATGTACTTTGAACTCTTGACCTTCAGCCTGATGATATGTGCTTTCAGATATTTGCATCTTTTGCCCAGTGGGTGGTGGGAGAGAATGTCCAGGGTGGGAGCAGCCTTTGATTATATTGGCTACTTTAACTGTTCTTCACCAACAAGGTGGAGTTAGATGAAATGCCAGGGCATTTGAATTTGTCAGGGTTAATCTGAGATTAAATCTGCAGCCACTGAGTCTTTACTCCTTCCCCATCTTAAAGAGGATGCTTTTGTGATATAAAAAAGATGAAGTGTTTTTGTCTGGTTTGGTTTAATTTTTTGCTCTGAACCTTGGGTGTAGCTGTGGAGGCCAAGCCTTTATGTATGTTTAAGGCAGAGGTTGATAGACTCTTGATTGGTCAGGGCATGAAGGGATACAGGGAGAAGGAAGGAGATTGAGGCTGAGAGGAAATGGTGGAGCAGACTTGATGGGCCAAATGGCCTAATTCTGCTCCTATAGATTATGGTCTTATGGTGTAAATTTTGCAGTTAAAGGCAATGCATTTCATTGATTCTTGTCAACAGTGTAAGTCATGAACACTGTTATGCTCTCATTTTAGGTCAATGATCTTATGCAAGAGAACTAGAAAGAGTCAGAGATGTTCCAGATTTTAAACAGTGACAGAAATCCAGGCAATTACTTAGTCTATCAAGACAGCATCACCCGTGACTGCAAGGGGACTTCTAAGGATATCATGGGCATCTCTCATTATATAAGAGAAGGCTGTTCTCTCCCCATTTGTTTTGTACAGCTGGCTTAGACATTCCTCCTGTATTATCACACACAAGATGCTAGAGGAATTCGGCAGGTTAGGCAGCATCTATGAAAAAGAGTGAACATTTGACATTTCCAGCCAAGACCATTCTTCAGGACCGAGATGGAAGAGGGGAGATGCCACAATGTGTTGATCCATGGCCTCCACTTGTGCCAAGATGAGGCCACCCTCAAGGTGGAGGAACAACACCTTATATTCTGTCTGGATACCCTCCAACCTGATGGTATGAGTATTGATTTCTGTTTCCAGTTCAGTGAACAGAATTTCCCTTCTCCCCTTCCTCTATTCTCCACTCTGTTCTTTTACTTCTTCTCACCTGCCTATTACTTCCCCCAGTTCCCCTCCTCCTTCCCTTTCTCCTATGATCCACTATCATCTCCTATTAGATTCTTTTTTCTCCAGTCCTCGAACTTTGCCACCCAACTGGCTAAATCTATCAGCATCCATCTAGCCTCTTTCCCCTCTCCCCACCTTTTTAATTCATGCATTTTCCCTCTTTCCTCTCAGTCCTGATGAAGGGTTTCAGCCTGAAACATTGACTGTTTACTCTTTTCCACAGATGCTGCCTGGCCTGCTGAGTTTCCCCAGCATTTTAGACAATAGACAATAGACAATAGATGCAGAAGTAGACCATTTGGCCCTTCGAGCCTGCACCGCCATTTTGAGATCATGGCTGATCATCTACTATCAATACCCGGTTCCTGCCTTGTCCCCTATCCATAAGATACCTATCTAGCTCCTTCTTGAAAGCATCCAGAGAATTGGCCTCCACTGCCTTCCGAGGCAGTGCATTCCAGACCCCCACAACTCTCTGGGAGAAGTTTTTCCTTAACTCTGTCCTAAATGACCTACCCCTTATTCTCAAACCATGCCCTCTGGTACTGGACTCTCCCAGCATCTGGAACATATTTCCTGCCTCTATCTTGTCCAATCCCTTAATAATCTTATATGTTGCAATCAGATCCCCTCTCAATCTCCTTAATTCCAGCGTGTACAAGCCCAGTCTCTCTAACCCCTCTGCGTAAGACAGCCCTGACATCCCAGGAATTAACCTCGTGAATCTACGCTGCACTTCCTCTACAGCCAGGATGTCCTTCCTTAACCCTGGAGACCAAAACTGTACACAATACTCCAGGTGTGGTCTCACCAGGGCTCTGTACAAATGCAAAAGGATTTCCTTGCTCTTGTACTCAATTCCCTTTGTAATAAAGGCCAACATTCCATTAGCCTTCTTCACTGCCTGTTGTACTTGCTCACTCACCATCAGTGACTGATGAACAAGGACTCCTAGATCTCTTTGTATTTCTCCCTTACCTAACTCTACACCGTTCAGATAATAACCTGCCTTCCTGTTCTTACTCCCAAAGTGGATAACCTCACACTTATTCACATTAAACGTCATCTGCCAAGTATCTGTCCACTCACCCAGCCTATCCAAGTCACCCTGAATTCTCTAACATCCTCATCACATGTCACACTGCCACCCAGCTTAGTACCATCAGCAAACTTGTGTGTGTGTTGTGTTGCTTTGCGTGTGTTACTTTGGATTTCCAGTAACTGCAGAACTTTTTGCCCTTCTGTAGTATTAAGTATTTCTGAAAAGCTCACATGGCACTATAGTGTATAGAGAAAGAACATAGAACAATGTAGCACAGGAAACGCTACTCAGCCCATCACATGAGCATCGATTATGATGCCAATCTAATCCCATCCCATCTGTTCTTTTGTTCCCTGCTGTTCAATTGTCTATCAAAATTCCTCTCAAACACTGCTATTGTATCTCCCCGGCTGTACTCTTCAAGCAACTACCACTCTCTATGCCTAAACTTGCCCCACAAATTTCCTTCTTGCCTCCCCAACCTTAAAACTATGCCCTCTAGCATTTGGCACTTCCACTCTTTTTGAAAATAGCTGACTCTCCACCTGATCTATGCCTCTCATAATATTACACCAGGTCACCCCTCATTCTCTGATGCTCCAGTGGAAATAATCTACGTTTGTCCATCCTCTCCTCACAGCTGAAAGGCTCCAGTCCAGTACTGGCCCACAATGTTGTGCCGACCATGCAACCTACTCTAGAAACTGCTTAGAATTTCCTTACCACATAGCCCTCTATTTTTCTAAGCTCCATGTACCTATCTAAGAGTCTCTTAAAAAACCCTATTGTATCCACCTCTACCACCTTCACTGGCAGTGCATTCCACGTACCCACCACTCTCTGTGTGAAAAGCTTACCTCTGACATCCCTCTTGTACCTGCTTCCAAACATCCTCATGTTAGCCATTTCAGCCCTGCGAAAAAGCCTCTGGCTATCCTCACGTTCAATGCCTTTCATCATCTTATACACCTCTATCAGGTTACCTCTCATCATCTGTTGCTCCAAGGAGAAAAGGCCAAGTTCACTCAACCTATTCTCATAAGGCAACATCCTTGTAAATCTCCACTGCACTCTCTTTACAGTATCCACATCCTTCCCATAGTGAGGTGACCAGAACTGAACACAGTACTCCATGTGGCTTATATAGCTGTAACGTTACCTCATGGCTCTTGAACTCAATCCCACGGATCGTGAAAGCCAACACACCATCTGAACAACACTGTTAACCTGCACAGCAGCTTTTAGTGTCCTATGGACACAAACTCCAAGATCTCACCAATCCTCTACACAGCCAAGAGTCTTACTATTAATATTCTGTCTTCAAATTTGACCTACCGAAATGAACCACTTCACATTGGGTTGGACTCCATCTGCCACTTCTCAGCCCAGTTCTGCATCCTATTGTTGTTGCACTGTAACCTCTGACAGCCTTCCAGACTATCCACAACACCCACAACCTTTGTGTCATTCTTGTGCCTATCTAAGAGTTTCTTGAAAGCCTCCAATATATCTGCCTCTACCACCACACCTGGCTGCGCGTTTCACGCAACCAGCACTCTATGATATACTTCTGATATCCTCTTAGACTTTTCTCCAGTCACTTTAAAATTACGGCCTCTCATATTAGCTATTTCAGCCCAGGGAAAAGTCTCTGACTATCTGCTTGATCTGTGCCTCTGATCAGGTCACCTCTCATCCTTCTCTCCAAAAAGTAAAACCCTAGGTCACTCAACCTATCCTCATAACACATGCTTTCTAATCCAGGTATTATCCTGGTGAATATCCTGTGTACCCTTTCTAAAGCTACCACATTCTTCCTATAGTGATGCGACCAGAGCTGAACACAATACTCCAAGTCTAACCAGGGTTTTATAGAGCTGCAGTGTTATCTTGTGGCTAATAATAAACATGCACCTGGAAGTATCATGCCGTGCATGGTCTTCCACTTTCACTTCTTGTTCTTCTTATGCCCATCACTCCTAATGGGGCACTGGCTGCCAACAGTAGCTCCTCTGTCCTGAGCCACTTTTTCAAGTTATCCCCAGGTGTAGCCCATCTTCTTCATGATCCTTCTTCTCCCAGGAATGAAGTCTTTGGAGCTTCTGTTGGCATTTCTGTAGCACTGGGTTTTTGCAGGATAGGGTTGCTGGCCCCATGCTCAACCCACCTCCTTTTGCAGCTGGGCTTGGGATAGTCCATGGCAAAGATGCCACTTCTAATTGCTCCTTCTGATAAGTTCTGTGCAACCAGTGCGCTTTCTTCAAACATCCTTCATTGAGAAGGTATTGTCAATCTCAGCGACAAGTTCTAAGGCACCTTCTTCTTCAATCTTCTTCACTGTAGTAGGAGAGTACAGAAGTCAGGAACATGATTTACAATGTAACTCCCACCATTAGCTTCAAAGACACATAAATTAATTGAATATTCTACCTGAGATCTTCATTCAAGGTTGTTTAATATCATTTCCTGTACACAAGTGTAAGGAGGACAAAATAATTGTTGCTCTAAATCCAATGCAGCACAAAAAAACACAAAAGATAAAGAACACAATAATAATAATAACACACCCAATAAATACAAATATGAGATAGCTTATGTACAAAGATTGATTGTATATCCACGAAGTGTTGCTGGGCTTTACATTAGATGACTGACAGGTGGTGGGAAATTGTGGGTGGAGGTGTTGATCAGTCTTAGTGCTTGGGGAATGTAAGTGTTTTTAAGTCTGGTGGCCCTATTGTGGATACTATAATAGTCTCCTCCCTGATGGGAGTGGGACAAACAGTCCATGAGCAGGGTGGGTGGGGTCCTTCATTTTCTGTCATGGGCACAGATGCATTGGACAGTTTTGACTACCTGTTGTAGAGCGTTCCTGTCCACCACAGTGCAGTTTCCATACCAAGCAGTGTGCAATTTGTCAGGATGCTCTCTACCGTGCATCTGTAGAATGACATGAGTATGGATGTACAAAGTCCAGCTCTCTTCAGCCTCCTCGGAAAACAAAGGTGTTGGTGAGTTTTCTTCACTCTATAGGATGTGTTCTGGGACCATTAGAGTTGTGTCTGATGTGCACTCCCAGGAGTTTAAAACTGCTTGCAGCCCATTGCTGTGCCACTGATGTTAAACGGGGTAAGTGTGAGTGAGACAAGTTCTCCCAAAGTTGATAACCATCTCCTTTGTCTTGTTGGCACCCAGATGCAATGAACTTTCAAACGAGAACAGAAAAGCAGAAGGCTATTTCCTCAGACTTTTTCTGTTAATTCAGGATGATTAGTTTCCTTTCTCTCAAAATAATATCAAATATTTGAATTTCTTCTTTCTTCCAAAATAGCCACCTTCCAAATTAACAAATGGTTAGTTTTCCTACTATTATCCCTTTACTGGTGAACTGTGAGATGACACAAGCAAGAAATTACTGTCCAGTAATGCAGGAGCTTGTGTTTAATGAAGGATTTATGTACATTTCTGTGCATCCTGTTTATATTTATTCATTTTCCAGCAAGACCACCATTTATTGCCCTTATCAATTTAGTGGTCAGTTTTCTTCCCCATTGGTGTCATAATGTGCTCATCCCTTCAAGGAAAGGTTAAGTATTTATGGAAATCAAAGTAAATTTATTATCAAAGTATGTGTATCTTACCATATACAACCTCGAGGTTCATTTTCTTGCAGGCTTTTACAGGAAAATAAATTCAAGTTCGAAGTTCAAAGTAAATTTATTATCGAAGTACATATATGTCACCATATACAACCCTGAGATTTGTTTTCTCGCATGCATATTCAATAAATCCAAGAAAGTTGGCAGATTCAATGAAAGACCATGCCCAACAGGTCGGACAAGCAACCAATGTGCAAAAGACAACAAACTGTGCAAATACAGGAAAGAAAAATAAACAATCAATAAATAAGCAATAAATATCAAGAACACGAGTAGAATAGTTCTTGAAAGTGAGTCCACAGGTTGTGGGGACTGTTCAGTGATGGGCAAGTGAAGTTATCCCAGTGGTTGAGGGTTAATAACTGATCCTGAACCGGTGATGAGGCTCCTAGGGTCCCTGTACCTTCTTCCTGATGGCCACAGCGAGAAGAGAGCAAGGCCTGGGTTGTGGGAGTTCTTGATAATGGATGCTACTTTCCTGTGACGTGCTTTGTGTAAGCATGCTCAATGGTGGAGAGGGCTTTTTCCATGATAGACTGGCCCATATCCACTGCCTTTTATAGGATCTTCCATTCAAGGATGTTCCTGCCTCCATACCAGGCCATGAAATAATAAGTCAATATACTCTCCACCACACATCTATAGAAGTTTGTCATTGTTTTAGATGTCATGCCAAATCTTTGCAAACTTATAAGGAAGTAGAGATGCTGCTGGGCTTTCTTCATAATTGCATTTACGTGCGTGGCCCAGGACCAATCCTCTGAAATGAGAACACTGAGGAACTTATATTTGCTGACCCTATCCTCCTCTGACCACCTATGAGAACTGGCTTATGAACCTACAGCTTATTCCTGAAGTCAATATTCAGCTCCTTGGTCTGCCCACATTGAGTAAGAGATTGTTGTGGCACCACTCAGTCAAATTTTCAATCTCCCTCCTATATGCTAATTCATCACCACCTTTGATTTGGCCAATGGCAGTGGTGTTGTCAGCAAACATAAATATGGCATTGGAGCTTTTACTTGGTATAAAGCAAATAGAGCATGGAGCTAAGCACACAGCCTTGTGCTGCACCTGTGCTGATGGAGATTGTGGAGGAGATGTTGCTGCCAATCCAAACTGACTGGGATCTGTAAATGAGGAAATGGAGGATCCAATTGCACAGGGAAGTATTGTGACCAAGGTCTTGTAGCTTATTGATTAGTTTTGAGGGAATGGTAGTATTGAATGCCAAGCTATATATGTTAAGGAGCATCCTGATGTATGCATCTTCACTGTCCAGGTGGTTCCATGGTTAAGTGAAGAGCCAATGAAATGGCATCTGCTTTGGACCTGCTGTGCTGGTAGGCAAATTGGAGTGGATCCCAGTCTCTTCTCAGCCAGGAGTTAATATGATAAAGAAATACAGCAGAATTTATGAAAAACTATGCATAAACAAAGAATGACAAACAACCAATGTGCAAAAGAAGCAAAATTGCACAAATAAATACCAAGAACATGTGTTGTAGAGTCCCTGAAAGTGAAGTGAGTCGGTGGGTTGTCAAGTCAGTTCACAGTTGTGGTGAATGAAGTTATCCATGCTAGTTTATGAGCCTGATGGTTGTAGGATAACAACAGTTCCTAAACCTGGTGGTGTGGCATTTATACAAGTATAAACACATCTCTCAGCTGTTCTAATGACACAAAGGTTCTTCATTCATTCCCAAGTGTGCTGACACTGGGAGTCTCCATTAATATAGTCTGCTGCTTACATACAGGATGTGTGAACAGAGCTACTGACAGGTACATGCTTAGTCATTGTGACTGAGATAATGCTCCCAGACTGCAACAATCGTTTGTTACAAATGAGGGAACCTTAGAGACTGACCACAATGCACCATTGCTTCTGTCAGCCTCAAGTTTAATTACTTAATCAAGTTCTTTTCTGAAATGACAGTCTATGAAATGGTTAGCCCCTTAAAGCACACATAGGGATTACAATACACAATTAATATGCTGAGTGGAATTTGGGCTTCATGCCAGCTTTCTGCTGCTTTCTGCTTACGGTAATGATTTTTCTGAGCCGCAACTGCTTCACACACTCTTCATTGGCTGCCTGCACAGTAGGGGTGGTCCAATACTTAGTTATTTCCACTTCTTAAAGCTAGTCTGCACCTCTTACATGGGAGGTACATCGTGAGCAGAATAATATTGGAATTGTTATGTACCTACACATGGCCTTGAATGGTAGCATAGTGTTAGCACAACGCTTTACAGTACCGGCGATCTGGGTTCAAAACCTGCTTGAACATTCTCCCTGTGACTGCATGGGTATCCTTTGGGTGCTTAGTCCAAAGATGTACTGGTTGGTAGTTACGCAAACACGAGGAAATCTGCAGATGCTGGAAATTCAAACAACACACACAAAATGCTGGTGGAACGCAACGGGCCAGGCAGAATCTATAGGGAGAAGCACTGTTAACGTTTCGGGCTGAGACCCTTCGTCAGTCAGTTCGTCCTGACGAAGGGTCTCAGCCCAAATGTCGACAGTGCTTCTCCCTATAGATGCTGCCTGGCCTTCTGCGTTCCACCAGCATTTTGTGTGTGCTGGTTGGTAGTTAGTTGGTCATTGTAAATTGTCCCATGATTAGGCTAGGGTTTAATTGGGGTTGATGGGTGGTGTGGCTCAAAGGTTTGGAAGGCCTTATTCTGTGATGTATCTCAATAAATAAATAAAATTCTTGCCCCATCCCTTTCCCTGACCTATTTAATACTGATCTTCTCCCCTTCAGATGACGGATCCCAACCTGAAATGCTGACTGTCCACTTTCCACCATAAGTGCCTAAAACGTTAAGTTCCTCCATCAGTTTGCTTTTTGACTATTTGGGTTGGTTGGATCATTTTCCAAATCATACACTAGCAAAACCCAGGACATCTCAGAGGTTTGCAATCTCTCACAATTTAGATTACATGCTTCTTTATTTTTTATTTTTCTTGTTAAAACTGAACATAACTTCCATCATCAAGCACAAGAGGTTCTGCAGATGCTGAAAATCCAGAGCAACACACACAAAATGCTGGAGGAACTCAGCAGGTCAGACAACATCTATGGAGAAGAATAAGGAGTCAACATTTTGGCCCAAAGCCTTTCCTCTGGCCCAAAATATTGACCCTTTATTGCTCTCTGTAGGTGCTGCCTGACCTACTGAGTCCCTCCAGCATTTTGTGCGGTTCCACCATCAGACTCCATTTGCCAAGTCTTTGCCACTCACTTCAGATATGTGACAAGCTGAGGCCACAGCACCGATCCATGTGGCAAAATACTCATGCCAACCTGAAAAAGACACATTTATGGCCACACACAGTTTCCTGTTAGCCAACCAATCTTCCTACCCAACCAAAAAGTCACCTCCAAAATCAGGAGCTTCTAACTTTCTATAAATGCTGGATTAGGTATTTTTTAAAAAGCCAGCTCATCTATCAGCACATTCTCAAAAAGAAAATAAATCTGTTGCTTAATAAATAGAGCAATTTTATTTTATTATTTTGTGCTAATTCTGATTTTTAAAAATCATATGAAAAATCAATCCAGTTAGCTTCTGTTATAAGTGAAGTTCTGTACAAGAGTCATGAAAGTTGTAATTTACCCATCTTATTCAACTCTGGCAGTGTCTGTAATTAAATCATTGAAATGAATAATTTATAAATCGGTGCTTTTACTCCACTATAATTCCTGAAGGTAATAAAAAATATGAATTGTTCATTTTCTCACAGCTTCAATATTGATGATTATTTTATTGATTTTCCCCCTATATCTACATAATTTAAACATTATCTGACATGAACTTGCCATTCAAATTCCTGAACTCTGACAGTTCACATAATAATTGTGTAAGAATCACTTTCAGTAGTCAGTCTCATTAAATCCTGACGATAGGCACCACAGAAATAATGCCATCTAATGCAGTGAACTAGGTTCCATCATAAAGAATATAATTAATTAAAAACCTTGTGACAGTGCACACCTCCTGTCAACACTCTTCACTAATCTGCATCCATGTTTATAATAATGCAGCGCATTCAAACCTGTCACATTATAATTATGTCCTCATCACGGCTGACGAGATGTATAAATGTGGACATGGGAGTTTAGAATGAAATTACAATATAAGAAGAGAATGTACGACTTCAACTGAATTGTGTCTGTATGCACTGACCCAAGCATTCCCAGCTCTCTCATCCTTCATTTCAGACAAGTGCTTCAGAGACATATTGAATTCCCTCAGCTGTTCTAACGTTTGCTGCTTTGTTTCCTCATAGTCTTCAGGTTCAAGTTGCTCGCCGCACTCTTCAAGATCCAGCATCAATTTGTCCAGTTGTTCCTCTAAGTTCTGCTTTAATTTGATTGTTTCACTCTTAGCTCACGAAGCCTCACTACCATGAGGACACGGTAGCATAGCTGTGAGCATAATGCTCTTACAGTGCCAATTTGTACGTTACCCTGAGACTAAGCGCGTTTCCTTGGGGTGCTCTGGTTTCCTCTCACATTCCAAAGGTGTAGAAGTTGTAGGTGAATTGGTCACATGGCTGTCACTGGGCAGCATGGGCTCTTTGGGCTGGAATGGCCAGTTACTGTGTTGTGTCTTTAAATGAAATAATGAAGAGCTAACTTGCAAGATCAATTGCTCTTCACAAAGCAGAAATAAAATTGGAAAGAGGTAGAGTAATACAGGATGGAAACAGGCTCCTCAGACCAACTCATCCATGGTGCTCACCAAATCAGTCAGACTGGCCCATAAGCCCATATGATCATAAGGTAAAGGAGCAGAATTAGGCCATTTGCCCCATTGAGTCTGCTCCACCATTTCATCATGACATTTTCTCTCTCAGCCCCAACCTCCTACCTTCTCCCTGTATACCTCATGCCCTAACCAATCAAGAATTTAGTGGCCCATATCCCACTAAATCCCTCCTATCCATGTGTTTAACCCAATGTTATTTTAAATGTTGTTGTTGTCCTGGCCTCATTTACTTTCTTTGACAGATAGTTCCATGTAGGCACTACCTCTGCCTGAAGAGGTTGCCCCATGTCCCTTTAAATTCTTCACCTCTCACCTTAAACCTATGCCCTTTAGTTTTTATTCCTCCCTACACTGGGTAAAAGACTGTGTGCATTTACCCTTGCTATACCATTCATGATTTAATACACCTCTATCAGGTCACCCTTCATTCTCCTACACTCCAGTGGAAAAAATTCCAGCGTCTCTTCATAGCTCAGTCCTTCAGGTGTCATCAGGCATCCTTGTAAATTACTGCCCTCATTCCTGTTAATAATGTCTTCTCTATAACAGGGTGAACAAAACTGTACATGATTCTCCAAGTGCAGTCTCATCAATGTCTGGTACAACTGCAATATAACACCCCAGGTCCTTTAGCAAGAAACTGCAGAGATTTGTGGACGCAGCTCTGCACATCACAGGAACCAGCCTCCCCTCTGTGGACTCTATCTATACGTCACACTTCTTCAGTAAAGCAAGTGGCATAATCAAAGGCCCCAACCACCTGATGCACCATCAATAACTCACACTGAGACGTAAGGCGAGATATCGGCTTTTATTGACTGGAAGAAGGAACCAGGAGTGAGTGTCCATCATACTATGACCTGGAGACTGAGGCCGAACATCAGGCCTCAGATCGCCTTTATACAGGGGCCTGTGGGAGGAGCCACAGGAGCAGTCAGCAGGGGGCGTCCAGACAGGCACATAGTTCACCACACCACCCACCCCGACATCTTCCCTTTTCCCTTCTCCCAGTGGGCAGAAAATACAAAATCTTGAAAGTGAGATTTCAAGGATAGTTTCTATCCCACTATTAACAGACTCTAGGTTGGACCTCTTGTAGAATAAAATGGATTCTTGGACTTACAATTGTTATGATTTGTGTCTTCAAAACATTAAACTGATTCAAAGGAAGACTCAGGAGTCTGAAATATGATAACTTCATGTTTACTCTAATAGAGGTGTGCCCATATCACATGGTAGTGTGAAGATGTATGCAATTGACATTTTTTCACATATGACCCATAATGATTTATTTAAACTAATAATGTTTAAACAACAATGTATGTACAATATTAGAACATAGAATAGTACAGCACATTACAGGCCCTTTGGCCCACAATGTTGTGCTGACCCTCAAACCCTGCCTCCCATATAACCCCCAACCTTAAATCCCTCCATATACCTGCCTAGTCATCTCTTAAATTTCACTAGTGAATCTGCCTCCACCACTGACTCAGGCAGTGCATTCCACATACCAACCACTCTCTAAGTAAAAAAACCTTCCTCTAATATCCCCCTTGAACTTCCCTCCCCTTACCTTAAAGTCATGTATTGAGCACTCGTGCCCTGGGGAAAGAGGCGCTGGCTATCCACTCTATCTATTCCTCTTAATATCTTATATGCCTCTATCATGTCTCCTCTCATCTCCTCTCATATTACTCAAACATTACTGAAACATTAAATGCACAGCGACAATCTACCCAGTATGATCTCGCACTTTATCATTTATCTGCACTGCATTTTTTCAGTAGCTTTTACACTTCATTCTGCATTGTTTAAGCTTATTCTTTCTCAATGCACTGTCTGATGATTTGGTCAGTTTGCAAGACAAGCTTTCCTAGTACTATCTTGGTACATGAGTCAACCAATACCAATGCCCTGACTGAAGACCTGCCTACCAAATGCCTTCTTCACTACCCTGTCTATCTGATGAGGGCTTTTATAGACAAAATTTGAAATAAAGGCCTGTAGTTTTAAAATGTCCCGGTTGAACGCCCAAGTTGGTGCAGCCCTTTATTGATTACATTATGTTTATTATTTTAGTTTTGATTTAATGAGAATGCCCACAAGAAAATGAATATCGGTGTTGTATATGGTGACATATATGTACTTTGATAATAAATTTACTTTGAGCTTCATCACCGTTGTGCTTAGTAACCTACATTGATACCCATTTTAAAAACATCTTGCTTTTATATTTCTCATCCCTGTCTTAAATCTTTTCATTGATCAGCCCTCTCCATTTCTATAAGCTCCCCCATCCCAGCCATTCTTAGAAGCCTCTGTGCTCCAGCAAATTTCTCTGGAGCGTGGAGGCCAAGGGGAGACTAGATAGATGTTTATAAAATTCTAAAGGTTGACATTTCGGTTAGTCAGAATCTTTATCTCCCCCAATGTAGAAAAGTCAAGTTCTAGAAGACACACATTTTAGGTGGGGGGAGGAGGTTTACTGGAGATATTTGGGCCATGATATGAGGCATAGACCAATTGGATAGCCAGAGTATTTTCCCCAGGGCAGAAATCTAGTACAAATCTTAAAATGAATGGAGGAAAGTATAGGGGAATGTCAGAGGTAAGTTTCATACATAGAGAATGGCAGGTGCATGAAATGCCCTTTCAGCTATGGTGGTAGAGGTAGGTACATTAGAAGCATTCAAGAAGCTGATAGAATGTAGAAAAAAATTATGGCTATTTAGGAGGGAAGGGATAGATTGATCTTAGAGTAGGTTAAACGTCAACACATCTTGAGCTTACAGGACTGTGATGTAATGTTCTATGCTCTACTTGAGCAGCCAGTTGTCAGATTGTCTGAGAACATGTCCATACATGGGTTATTTTTGTACTGACAACCTGTAACTAGTGTATTGCCTCAGGGATGGATACTGGAACTCTGCTGTTTATAATCTACATTATTAATTTGAAGGATTAGAATGTGACGTACACATGTTTGCTGAGGATGTGGAGCTAGCTGGGAAATTAGGCTGGGAGAAGGAGACACAAAGATTCTGCTAGGATTTAGGAAGTGAAAGAGAGAGAACAAAGAAATGGTGGATGGTGTATATTTTAGCAGGAAGAACAGAAAATGATGTGAACTTATTTCTTGTTGATGTTCTGCAAACGATTTGGGTATCTGATGCACCATCAATAACTCTCTCTGAGACGTAAAGGCGAGATATTGGCTTTTATTGACTGGAAGAAGGAACAAGCAGTGGTTCACCACCATACTACATCCTGGAGACTGAGAGGCCGGGCTCAGGCCTCAATCGCCTTTATACCGGGGTCTGTGGGAGGAGCCACAGGAGCAGTCAGCAGGGGGCGTGTCCAGACGGGTATATGTAGTTCACCACAGTATCCCTGTACATGAAATACAGAAATTCGCCATGCGGGCAGAGCAAGTAACTAAGAAAACAAATGCTTTTTTGGCCATTATTTTAGGGGAATGGGATTGTGAAGAATATGGAGCCGTTAGACATGTGTAAGGAATGGAGGCATTTGTGATAGTGCAGGAGTTATGTTCCTATGACTACATAAAACTCTTAGCACATTCAGAAGTTCATCTATGCTGGTAATTGTGCTCCACTTGGATCTCCTCTTATTTTGGTCACTTCCACCTCTATTCCACTCTCCATCTCTGGCAGTCTCTTCAGCCACACACCACTTCCCCACCCCCACTCCCAACTCCCCATAGCAACAAGTTCCACATTATCACCTCTCCAAGTAAAGGAGTTTCTCCTGAATTCTTTATTTTTTTCGTTATTGTTTTATTTTAATGGTCTCTAATTACACTCTTCCCAATATTTGGAAACTTTTGCCCTGTGCCTAGTCTATTCAAGCAATAATAAAAGTAGCAGGGAATGCTGGTGAGAGAAATCTTGATGTGGTAAGTAAGGATCTCCAAAAGGTGCTGCTTAAAGGGTGTGTGATAGAGATTGAAGGCCGTGCATTAAAAGGGTCTGTAGCAGTGTGAATAGAATAGAAAACTGGATCAATAACAGGAAACAGAATCGCAATGAAAGGTTATTTTTGAGACCCGAGGGAAGTGCACTGCGGCGAACTCGCACTGTTGAAGAAGAGATCTATCGAATTTAAAGGAAGTGCAGTAAACATTCAGTAGATTGAAGCAAAAAATAAATCTGTAGAGTCTAGAAATCCAAAATAAAAGTAGAAATTATCGGAAATACTCAGCAGGTCAGGCAGCATCTGCAGAGAAAGAAAAGAATGTTAATGCTTCATGTCAATGATCTTTGAATGCACCATCAATGCACCCTAGTAAAACTGCAGTCAACAGGCATAAAAGGAAAAGACTCCAGTGGAACCTCCCTCTGTGGGAGATAATTGAAGTTAATGCAGGTCAGTTGTCCAATCCCCAGAATATTACCAGAGGAGTTACTCAGGGCAAGGTCATAGGTCCAGTCATCTTCAGCTGCTCCACCTATGAACTTCCTTCTATCATGTGCCAGAAGTAGCTGTTTGCTGGTGAACGTGCAGTCCTCAATTCCATTTGCAACTCCTCAGCAAATGAAGCAATTCCTGCATGTTTGGATCAAGATTATGGGGAAGATGCTTTCTGTGTGAACACCTTGACCACTTTGAGTTTATTATTTACACTCCATTAACAATGTGTTTTATGAAGTTCATTCTGCAGTAATTAATGTTCACCTTTAAGAGCAGCCCAGGTTCAGCTCTGTCCTTCAGTGACAGCAGTGGGGGGTTTACAAGTTCTTCACGTAACTCAGAGAGAAGGCCTGCTTGGAGTGAATAGGGAGAGGATGTTGAGTCCAGGACACAACCTCAGAATCAAGGAACATACTTATAGGACTGAGATAAGGAGGGATTTCTTCAATCAAAGTTTAGTGAAATTGTGTAATATGTTGCCACAAAGGAGTGTTCAGGTTCAGCCATTTGGGTGTAAGGCAGGGATCAATAGTGGGTTTTTTTGGGTAAAGGGGTTAAGAGTTACAGGCAGAAGGACAGAATATGGTTGTAAAAAATCTCAGCCATGATCCAATGACAGAATAGACTCAATGGGCTGAAAGGCTTCTGTATCTCACGTTTACCCCATATTCCAAAGATGTGTTCCTTAGTAAATTGACTTGTGTAAATTGATTCTGGTATAGATGGATGGCATGTGTTAGAATAAGTCCCAGGGGAACCAGGGGAATTGGACTGATGGGATTGCCCTACTGGGACCTGGCAAAGAACTGTGGGCTGAATCTCCTGCTTTGTCATAATAAATACAGAGATATGTGGTTTCTGCACAGTGTGATGACTTTATATTGAGCCATAAAAGAGGTGTTTTGATGCAAACATCTTCATTGTATCTAAGCGTGTGGAAAACAAAGCTTTTCAGAGAGGTTTTCCACCAAGGCCCGGCCCTTCAAATGGAATTAAGTAGTTCGTGCGTGGGTATCTCTTGTCTCTAATCTTGACACTAGTGCTTAACACTTGAATAGAAAATCAGGTTTATGGTAACAGACACAGGCTTCATTTATCACAATATCCAAGAAATTTTCAAATTTGGAATAATATCATACTGTAGATAAAATTTAATTTAGCAGTTATCTTCCTGCACTATTTTGGCTGACTGCCAAAAAGCAGCATGCAGCATCACCATGGTAACAAGTCTTTCCAAAGATCTGCCTGTTATTCTATTCATACTGGCTGCATTCTTTGCTTTGCATACAACAGGGCTTGAAGAATAAGTGTCATAAAGATTCCCAATTAAGTGTTTACCTTAAAATAATTATTAAAAAGCACTATTTAATTTTAAACAATTGTAAAATTCCATTCTGTGAGTGTGGAGATGCTGTCTAAGGGTATATTTACTGTAGTGTAAGGTCTCTCCTGAAACACAATGGTTCTACACTACTGACTGGCCTTCATAGTGGTTCAAAAAGAACCTTGTTAGTAACAACCAATCACTTAGCAGGTTACTTTAGTAAATTAAAGCAGGTTTCCTTCTGAAAATGCCACAGTTTTAAAGGGAGTACAAAATTCATATACGTGTATCTTTAAAGGTGGCAGACAAGTTGAGGAGGCATTTAAAAAAGTGGCTTTGTTGTTAAAGTCTTGAGGGTGCATGGGATCGGTTGCAGGTGGGAGGTGAAGGGGGAAGAATAGAATACAACACAGGAACAGGCCATTCAGCCACAATGTTTTGCTGAACTGATTATCATAACGATGCCTAATTAAACTAATTCCTTCTGCCTGTATGTGATCTATATCCCCCCATTTGCTGCATATTCATGTGCCTAAGAGCCTCTTGTATATCTTTATTGTATCTCCCTTCATCAGTCAGCAGCACACTCCATGCACCTACTACTCCCTACATTAAAAATACTTGCCCCGCACATCTGCTTTGGACCTACTCTTCTCACCTTTAATGAAAGGTTCCCTTTGGTTAATGGTGGGGGCCCATGGCATAAAAAGGTTGGGAACGCCTGCCTTAAATGCATGCCCTTTAGTACTGGGCATCCCAACTCTGGGAATAAATGTGCTCTATCAAAACCTCACATGATTTTACGAGCTTCATCAGGTCTTCCCTCATCTCCGCTGCTCCAGATAAAACAACCCTGGTTTATCCAACCTGTCCTTATAGTTAACACTCTCTAACCTAGGCAGCATTCAGTAAACATCTTCTTTATCTTCTCCAAAGCCTCCATATTCTTCCTACAATGGGGAAACCAGAATTGACTGCAATACCCCAGATGTGGCTAACCAGTTTTATAAAGCTGCATAACTTCTCGACTCGTGAACTCAATGCCTCAACTAAAAATGGCCAGCAACACCCAGGAGATTGGGGAGAGTTAAATTGGGGTAGGTCTGGGCTGGGAATTCTTTGCGTTTCATGCATCTTATTTACTTCCACATTTTAAGGAGATGGGACATGTATTGGAGGGTTGGAGGTTGGTGGGGTGGGTGCCACAGCCCACACAAGACATGGGTTTGGATACTGATTTGACTTGCAGGTGTTATTCAGGTCAGGTTTCCCGAGGCTCTGGAAATCTAGGGACTTAAGGCAGCTTCATCTTCAAGAAGAAGGTAGAGCAACTGAGATTCCCTCTGCCCAGAATTTCTCAAACTTCCGTGTTGTTCCGTGAATGAAATCGCTGGAGAGAATTACTGGTAGATACAAAGCAGCTTCTTTATTTGACAAAACAAGGTACAGCAGGCATCATATGGAGACGCTTTTCATGGAAAAGTCTGCTAGCCCAATGTGGGGCTCGATATTTATTTGCTAAACACAAAGGACAATTCCATATTTACAAGGTATAGACAATGCTTCCTTTTGAAGCTACATACAAATTTCACACCTTCAGATTCGCCAGCAGCGTGTGGACTGGGATCCGCAGCTTTTAGGAATGCATTGTCCCAAACTGAATCCACAATATATTATCAAGGACAGAAGACTGGTAGCCAAAGTCATTTGCTAAATGTAAATGACCTAAACCCAAAAATCATTCTAACATTCCACACTCTGCTATTGAAAGCATAATGGATTGGAACCTCACCGGGCGACTGGATTAGGGTTGGGGACCGGAATCGAGAACTACAGCTCCTCCTCGTCCTTTCTAAATCATGAATCAGACCAGCCTGCACTGAAGTGGCTGACTGGAAGCTAAAAGTCTCAGTTACACCATCCCCGGCAGAGTTTAAAATTCCACGACCTCCAGACAGACTGCACTCTACTGCTGCTACAAAACAACAAATTTTACAGCATATTTCAGCGATAATAAAACTGATTCTGATAACTTCGTCTTTCAGACACCACACACTCCTGTCCAGTGAAAGTCAAGCAATATAGTACAAAGACATAGAAAAAAGGAGAAACGTTGAATACCGACTTTGGCAGTGACAGAGAAAGATATAAAGCAACAAAGAAGCTATTCTGGAACACTGGATTTAACCATGCTGAAACACTGAGGCCATTTTAAACACACAGTTTAGGAAAGATGTGTCCATAGCCTGAGTACAGATAAGATTTACTGGAATGGTATTAATTCTAAAAGATTTATATGGACACAGTGCAGAAGATGGAATAGTTCTCTTTCAAGCAGATATTGTATTCTATGCAAAAAATCTATGGGGAAGGACAAAACCCAAATAACCTAAGACCTGAGAGCAAAATCTAGGGACAAAACCTGATTCTAATTCTGACAAGAGATCCTGAAATGAACAGCCAGAAATATAGGTAGAAGTAGATTCAATAATAACTTTCTCAAAGGGCTTAGGTAAATAATTAAAGAGGGTAAAGAAAACATTCAAAATTAGCTTTTCGCTAAAATTCCTTCTCAGAGTTGGTTAACAGTGGTTACTTTGGTGCTCCAAGCAAAGGAGAAACTGTTACATGTCTGTTATATTGTTCTTTGTCATGTATTACAATTTCAGGGCTCAACATTAAGCTCTGGTCATTTTATTCACTGGGTTATGGAGCAAACTATGGGTCTTAACTCATGTGATAAGTTGTATTGGGAGATTCTTCTCACTTCATTTATTGGATTTGAGAAACACGGTCAGCATTTAATGTGATAATTAGTCTGAAACTGAGTAAGTTACCATTTTGGAAGGCAGTTAAGACAAAGACGAGTTTATTGCCATTTGCACAAGAATCAGGTTTATTATCACTAACATGTTGTGAAATTTCTTGCATGCATGTACAGGTGCAACGAAAACCTTACCTGCAGCAGCATCACAGGCACATAGCATCCAATACATGTTCTCAAGAAACTCATAAATTAGGCACAATTTTTACAAGAAATAATACAATCAGAACAAAAAAAGTATTGCGAAGTGGTTATGGTGTTGTTTTACTGAGATAGTGATGAGGGTTGTGCAGGTTGGTTCAGAGTCAGATGGCTGAAGGGAAGCAACTGTTCTTGAACCTAGTGGTGTGGAACTGCAGACTTAGAACATAGATTATTACAGCACAGTTCAAAGTAAATTTGTTAACAAAGTACATATATGTCACCATTTACAATGCTGAGATTCATTTTCTTACGGGCATTCACAGTAAATAAATGAAGTACAGTAGAACCAGTGAAAGACTACACCCAATAGGACAGACAGAGCTTAAAGATAGACAGACAGACAGAGCACAAAGACACACAGGCAGCGCAAAGACAGACAGGCAGACAGAGCACAAAGACACTGACAGACAGAGCGCAAAGACAGACAGACAAAGTGCAAAGACAGAGCAAATACAGGCAGACAGACTGAACAAATAGAGACAGACAAACTGCACGGACAGACAGAGCAAATACAGACAGGCTGTATCTGCTACCTTTTGCAGGATTTTCTGTTCCAGGGCATTGGTGTTTCCTTACCAAGCCTGATACAACTAGTCAATGCTCTCAACCACACATATATAGAAGTTTGTCAAAGTTTTAGATGGCATGCCGAATCTTTGCAAACTTTTTGAGGAAGTAGAGGCACTGGTTAAAGATATTGGTGAACATTCCAGCCAATCGATCTGTGCAGGTCTTTAGTGCTTGGCCAGGTACCCCATCTGGGCTGGATGATTTCTGTGGGTTCACCCTCCTGAAGGATGCTCTCATGTCAGCCTCAGGGAATAAAATCACAGAGTCATCGGGGGCTGTGCAAGTTCATGAAGGTGCCTCTATGTTTGGATGATCAATGCAAGCATAAAAGGCATTTAACTCAACTGGGAGTGAAGCCTTGTTGTCACCTATGTCCCTTGTTTTCACTTTGGAGGAGGTAATAGTAATAAAGCCCCACAACAGCTGCCAAGCATCCTTCAGTGATTTGTTTGGTCTGGAATTGCCACCTCACAGGTGAGATGGCTTTCCAGAGATCATACCTGGACCTCTTGTATTTTACTTGGCCCATGATGTTGTGCTAAATGTTTAACCTACTCTAAGATCAATCTAACCCTTCCCTCCTACATAGTTCTCCATTTTTCTATTATCAATGTGCCTATCTAAGAGTTTCTTAAATGTCCCTCTAGCACCACCCATTTTGTACCTCCTATCCAATGGTAGCTGTGAGAAGACGGCATGGCCAATATGGTGGGATCTTTGATGTTTCAGAAGTAAGTCGATCCAAGGAGCAAATTGCCCCAAAGGACACAAGTGAATCAGATGCTTTTTACAATAGATGCATTACCATCACTATTTACGCTCACAAATGCCTTTACTTCCTGAGGAGGCTCAAGGGAGTTGGACTATGAACATCAATACTCACATTCTTCTACAGGTGCACGGTAGAGACCACCCTGACATGCTGCACCATTGCACGGTACGGAAATTGCATTAAGGCTGACAGGAAGGCTCTAAAACAGGTAGTCAAAACTGCCCAATGAATCGTGGGCACCAGCCTTCCTACCATCAAAGCCATATATGCAGAAAGGTGCTGGGAAAAAGCCCACCATATCGTAAAGGATCCTATCCATCTTGTTCATGGATGTTTATCTCACTGCCATCAGGGAGGAGGTACATAGTTTCCACACCAGGACCACCAGATTCAAAACAGTTACTTTCCCCAAGCAGTAAGACCGATCATCAACTCCAGCCACTAAACCGCCCACCACCAAACTTCATCATTTCCTGCCAGAGTCACCTTATGTACAGGCATTCCTGTGCCTAGCATCACTTTATGGACATACAATCAACATATGTGTACACGCTTTCTCTGTGTTTATATTTATTTTGTTCTTTATCTTATTACGTTTTTTATGCTGCAATGGATCCAGAGTAGCAATTATTTTGTTTTCCTTTGTACTTGTGTACAGAAAATTACATTAAACAATCTTGATACAATTGCACTAACTTAACCACTAAGTTACTTCCTCTGTTAGCTGTAGAGCTAACTGGAAGACAAGGTTGCACCAGACACTTCTTATTACATTACTACTATTTCTTCTATAGTATGCTCTTTCTTCTACTCTGCAATGGAGCTGCATCCTGAAATCTTCTTTAAGATGAAGCCATGAAATGCATTCAATTTTCTGATCAAAACCACATGGAGGAGTTTTGAAAACTATTTCCAATTAGTTCCGGTCCATGAAATTCTGCATCAAGAGACTAATTTTGATTTCAGAATTCAATTGAATTTCTGCATCTCTTGTTTCTCCTTGCAGGCATTGATTTCGCCCGACATGACAGTGTGGAAGTGCAAAGCTCATCTACAAAGCACAATGCACCCAATAAACGCTAACATGTACAGGCATATTGCCAATTCTGCTTCCCTGGAAGTTCCACACAAAATAACGCATTCAATTAAAAAAAAACTCCAGGCATTCAACACAGAAATTTTACCCCTGAAATATTTACCTCAAATATTTTTGCATCCATCATCTGGGAGTGTGAGGAGTTGCTCTACTTTTTACAGTGTTGATACCACCGTTGGTCAATGCACGCAGATTACTTACTTACTGCCTGTTATGCCACTGGCATTTAGAGGCACAATAAAGATTCTCCATCTCTGGCATGTTCAGAGCTTCTTTCATCATCTCAGCAGCTTCCTCTCGGTTTTCACTATTCAGTCACACAAGTCCCGGGTGGAGACTCAGGAATGCCATCGCACTCAGATGCGAAAGGATTCTTCATTGCTGTTTCCGTAACAGTTTTGTTTTACCAGTCAGGATTGTTAACCCTGAGCTGAAACCCTGAACCTGGAGGACTGGTGGACCTCTTAGCTGGCCTTTACCCTTTGACCTGTTTGGCATGAGTGACCCTACCAAGAGCCAAAGCATAAAGCCTGACTCCAGCCAACATAGCTCTCTGGGTCATTGAGACACCCAAGGCTCCAAACCATGACAAGGTTGTGGTCCTCTTGGAGGAACGCACACAAATAGATAAAACAATACAAATTATGCAACAAGACACCTGACAAATCTGCAATATTTTTATTGAAATAAAACAATATACTTTCTTGTTAATGCAGTCACTCAACACTCAGGCCTCCACACTCAAATAAACAGCTGCTTTCAGATTTTGTCACCAGCCTAACACAACATACCCTGCAAGCATTTTTCTTTGATCTCTGACCAGACGGCTTGAGAGGAGCCATATTAAAGTGAAAACATGCTACGTGATTAGGTCCATTATGTGTATAATTTGGAAGCGTGTTTGAATGTCATTCAGTAATTAAAATTCAGTCGAATTTATTTTGGAGCCTCAACAAGTGGGCTACTCAAAACTTTCAGAGAAAAATTAGGTTGGATGGATATTACAGCTTAAGGCTAATTAACTACACACTGGCTAAATCCAACAGCAGGCAAGTCTAAAGATTTTGAATATAATTCCTTAATCAAGGCGTATCTACAGAAAATATAAAGACATTATGATTGCAAATTCTGTTCTGCTGCATTCTGTGGCTTCAGAGTAACACAGACAAAATGCTGGAGGAACACAGAAGGTCAGGCAGCTTCATTGGAAAGGAATAAACAGTAGATGTTTTGATGATTCAAGACCCTTTGTTTTCAGCATATTTTATTGGAGTTGATCACAATTCCCCATGTCTCAGTAAAGTAAAGGAAGCACAGTAGTACAGCTGGTAGAGCCAGTGTCTTGCATCTCCAGTGACTCAGATTCCTTCTTGATCTTGAGCGCTGTCTGGAATTTGTACGTTCTCCCCATGACTGCGTGCTTTTAAGCCAGATGTGCCTACAACTACACGGACGAGAGATGTGACTCTTGTGATGGCACTGCAGAGTCTCGGCGATGTAATGCAGGCTACTTACAAAACTTCTAAATATACTGCTCCTATATTAATAAATATGGCACCTTTAAGTGGACGAGGTACATTGCCACAGCCAAATGAGAAGGACGAGTATAGGACTTCAAGCTAGGCTGAAACGCAGAGGAATACAACTCCCTCTACCCAGCACCTTGTTAGCAAGTGTACAATAGCTGGAGAACAAGACTGAGGTGCCTAAGGGCAAGATTGCTGGATCAGAGGGAAATGAGGAATTGCTGCATTCTTGTTTCATGGAGACATGGCTCAGTCTGGACACACCGGATACATCAGTTAGACCCGAAGGCTTCTTGATAACCGGATGAACTGGACTGCTGATTTGGAGAAGGCAAAAGCTAGAGGTCTATAACATGATAATTTTTTTGTGGTGCTCAGTGTGATTATCGCACTTTTTTTCACATGACCTGGAACATCTGATGATCAAGTTCTAACCGTTCTACTTAACGATAGAGTTCTCCGTGAACCTGACCACAGTTTACATACCACCCAAAAGCAGATAATAAAAAAAGCACACAATGCATTGAATGTCATGGTTAGCATACAAGAAACAGCTTACCCTGACAACATTCAAATAAACTTCAGAGACTGCCCGATTTCTGCCCAATTATCATCAGCATATCACCTGTAGCACCAGGAGTCCCAACACACAATCACTGTTACACTACAATTAGGAATGCCTACAGTTCCATATCTGGACCGCATTTCGGGAAATCTGATCATTTGGCTGTCCTGCTCCTATCTGCATATAGGCAGAGATGAAAGAGCAAGGCCCCAGAGATTAAGACAACAAAGAGGTGATCAGAGGAGCCGGAGGATTGCCCATGGTAGGTAGACTGGACTGTGTTCAAGGATTCATCAGAGGAGCTGAATGAATATACCATGGTTGTCATGGACTTTATAACAACACTACTAGACAAACATGTCCCCACAAAATCATTCAGAGTCTTCCCTAACCAGAAGCCCTGGATGAACCATGAGATCCACAATCCACTGAGGGCCAGGTCAGTGTATTCAGGTCTGGCAACCAAGTTAAGTACAAGAGTTCCAGATATGATCTCTGGAAAGCTATCTCATGTGCGAAGTGGCAACTCCAGCACTACTTGAATTTCTCGATGGCTGTGGCAGGGCTTAAGTGCTATTACCTCTTACAAAGCGAAACCCAGCAACGTAAGTGACAACAAGGCATCATTCCCAGATGAGCTCAATGCCTTCTATGCTTGCTTTGATCATCTAATTATAGAGGAATCTTCACAAACTCCCACAGCCTCCGATGATCCTGTGATTTCAGTCTCTGAGGCTGACGTGGGAGCATCCTTCAGAAGGGTGGACCCACGGAATGTATCTGGCCCTGACAGGGTAGCTGGCCGGGTACCAAAAACCTGTACTGATCAATTGGCTGGAGCATTCACTGATACCTTTAACTTCTCACTTCAGCAGTCTGAGCTATCCACCTGCTTCATCAGGTTTCATTCATACAGACAGACAGATTTTATTGATCCCAAGGGAGATGGGGTTACGTTACAGCCGCAGCAACCAGGAATAGTGAAGAAATATAGCAATATACAACCAAACAATAATTAAATAATAATGAGTTAATCATGCCAAGTGGAAATAAATGGAAATACCAATGTCTAAGAAGAATATAGTAACCTGCCTCAATGACTGTCGTCACTGTGATGAAGTGCTTTGAGAGATTGGTGATGAAACACATCATCTCCTGCCTGAGAAGTGACTTGGGTCCAATCCAGTTTGCCTACTGGCACAACAGCTTAACAACAGATGCCATTTCATTGGTTCTTTACTTAATACAGGAATATCAAGACAGTGAAGCTACATATGTTAGGGCGCTCTTCATAGTCTACAGCTCGGTATTCAATACTATCATCCCCTCTAAACTCATCAATAAGGTTCAAGTCCTAGGCCTCAATACCTCCTTGTGCAATTGGATCCTCAATTTCCTCACTTGCCGACCCCAGTCAGTTTAAATTGGCAACAACATCTCCTCCACAATCTCCCTCAGCACAGGTGAACCACAAAGCTGTATGTAAAAACACAAAATGCTGGCAGAACTCAGCAGGCCAGACAGCATCTATGGGAGGAGGTAGTGATGACGTTTCGGGCCAAAACCCTTCATCAGGAGACTTTGCTTCCTGCTCTACATGTTTTCTACTTATGGTTGTGAGGCTAAGCACAATTCCCATACCTACTTAAGTTTGCCGATGACACTACAGTCGTTGGCCAAATCAAGGGTAGTGGTCAGCATATAGGAGGGAGATTGAAAATCTGGCTGAGTGATGCCATAACAACAACCTCTCACTCAATGTCAAAAAGACCAAGGAGATGATTATTAACTTCAGAAGGAGGAAACTGGAGATCCATGACCCAATTTTCATTGAGATATCAGAGATGGAGAATTTCTCAGTATCATCATTTCAGAGGACAAGTTCTGGGCCCAGAACACAAGCACAAAGAAAGCACAGCAGCACCTCTACTCTCTCAGAAGTTTATGAATATTTGGCATGACATCTAAAACTTTGACAAATTTCTTTAGATGTGTGGTGGAGTGTATATTATCTGGTTGTATCACAGCCTGGTATGGAAACACCAATGCCCTAAGTGGAAAACCCTACAAAAAGTAGTAGACCTGGCCCAGTTCATCATGGGTAAAGTTTTTCCTACACCATTGAGCACAACTACATGGAGCACTGTCACAGGAGCACCATGCATTATCAAGAACCCCCACCGCCCTAGCCATGCTTTCTTCACACTGCTGCATCAAGAAAAAGGTACAGGAGCCTCAGGACTCACACCATCAGGACCTGCTGAAGGGTCTTGGCCCGAAACTGTACTCTTTTCCATAGAGGCTGCCTGGCCTGCTGAGTTTCAACAGCATTTTGTGTGTGTTGCAAGACATTTAAGAGACTCATATGGATGATAGAAAAATGAAAGGCTATGAAGGAGGGAAGGGTAGATTTTAGAGTAGGTTAAATGGTTAGCACAACATAATGGACTGAAGGGCTTGCACTGTTCTGTAATGTTCTTTCTAAAGTTCCATTATTAAGATGCTGAATTTTCAGCAAGGGACACGAACCTACATCCATTTCTCTGCTCCCCCACCTTATTTTATTGATGCAAATAAACTAATGAAGTTGACATTGGAACATTCTATCTATCTATCTATCTATCTATCTATCTATCTATCTATTTATTTATTTATTTATTTATTGAGATACAGTGTAGAATACTGCCTCGAAAGCATGCTGCCCAGCAATCCCCAATTTAACCCTACCCTCATGATGGCATAATTCACAATGAGCAACTGGTTTTTGGTTTTTGGTAGACTCCCTTTCCCATATTGTCAAAGTCAACTGATGCCTAATAGTTGAACAATATATTGAATTATACACAATTTTTATAAGAAAAGAACAAAAAATCAAAGTTTATTTTAGCACAAAGTGATCGTAGTGTTGCTAAATTATAGTGATTCATGATTGTGCAGGTTGGCTGAAGAACCAACTGGCTGAAGGGAAGTAGCTGCTCTTCAACCTATGACTTGTAATTCACCCTGGATCCCATGCACCTTAATCAAGCTACCATGAGGTACCTCATCAAATGCCTTACTAAAGTCCACTGCCGTGCCCTCATAAGCTCTTTTGTCGCCTTCTCAAAAACACGGTCAAATTTGCAAGGTATGCACAAGGCCACGCTGACTTTCTCTAAGCAAGCCAAGCCTTTTCAAATGCACAAAAGTCCTATCCATCAGTATCCTCTCCAAAAGCTTCCCTGTCACTGACATGAAGCTCACTGGCCTTTTATTTCCTGGATTACCCCTATTTTCTTGTTGGAACAAAGGCTCAACATTTACTACTCTCCAGCTCCCTGGGTCTTTGCCTGCTGCTGGTGAGGACACAAAGGTCTTTGTCTAAGTTTCAGTCACCTTCTCACTTGGTTCTTTCAATATTCTGGGACACATGCTGATGCTGTTGGCCATAAAGAACTACAATCTACAAATCAGCAAACAGGAATGAGGTGAGGGTAGTGGAAACAAACAAAGGAAAACTCTTTGTTCTTGCCATGTGATCACAGGAGCGGAGGTGGCCATTTTCTGAGTCTGTTCTTGCAGCCACCATTCTGTGAACTGTTTGATGAACTGGTTCTTGTTCAGGGATAACTTAGTCAGAAAGAATGAACGTGGGCACAATGAGTTTTTTGCTGATGATCTGTTAAGTTTGAGATCATTTTCAGATACTGGTTTGAACCAGTCTGAGTTGGAAGTAACAAAAGACATAACCTAGGGCACAAGACCGGGTGGAAGAGCCTTAAGGTAATACTGCTTGTAGCCTTAGACAAGGTCCAATGAGAAGCTGAGACAGTTAAAGGAGCTTGAACTGATGAAATTGAAACATCACAGATTGATCTGATAAGGAATAAGATAGCAATGGAAGATTTTGGCAGCACAGACAGCGACAACTCTGTGGAGACAATCATCGCGGAAGTGGATAACCCTACTTCGGAAACATGGTCTACATTGCGATCAAGAAGAATGCCTGGCCAGCATAGACTTTTTTTCCTTCTTTTCTATTCTTTGACTGTTCATGGAAAGCTAGGGTAACAGGTAAATAGGGTGTCAATTCATGTGCCAATAAGCGGACTTATCAGCAAATACAGATATTCTCTGTGCCTAACTGATCTTTACCATTGAAGACTAATACTTACAACGATGCCATCAGACCTTGGGATCTGATCCACGTTAACGTGTTTCAGAAGACCCAGCACTACCTCCTACTTAATCCCAAAATGTCACAGCATGTTAGTGTGCACATTTTGCCTTCTCTATCCTACAAACCCTTCTCAGTAAAACTGACTCTATTGAATTGAGTTGACTTTATTTCTTACATCCTTCACATACATGAGGAGTAAAAGTCTTTACCTTATGTCTCCATCTGAATGTGCAATTTATAGTAATTTGTAGCTGATGCACCATCAATAACTCTCTGAGACGTGAGGCGAGATATCAGCTTTTATTGACTGGAAGAAAGAACAAGCAGCAATTGACCACCATGCTACATCCTGGAGACTGAGAGGCAGGGCTCAGGCCCCAATCACCTTTATACCGGGGTCTTTGGGAGGAGCCACGGTCAGTGGGAGGAGCCACAGGAGCAGTCAGCGGGGGGGGGGGGGGGGGGCCTGTCCAGACAGGTATCTGTAGTTCACCACAGTAGCAAACAGCATGTACAACAGGACAGTCAATATAGTGTAGAAATACAATTGCATCAGCATGAATACAATTGTATTCCTTTGTCCATTAATCAGCCTGATGGCCTGGTGGTAGAAGCTGTCCCAGAGCCCGTTGGTCCTGGCTTTTATGCTGTGGCTCCGTTTCCCGGATGGCAACAGCTGAAACAGTTTGTGGTTGGTGTGACTTGGGTCTCCAGTGATCCTTCAGGCTCATTCACTATTTCAGCCATTTGCTCTGACTCAAAGGACAAATTCCCCCCTTTTAGCCTCTCTCTAGTGCAAAGGTTCCACAGAGCCCTTGCTTAATGGTATTGGACCGTGGCATAAAAAATGGTTGGGAACACCTTCTCTAGTGGGAGATCGTTATTGGTGCCACAAAATTACCAGGCAATATTACACAAGCAGTAAAATGAATCTCAGGGTAGTATATGGTGACATGTACGTACGGTACTTTGACAATAATGTTACTTGGAACTTTGAGTATCTTGACTGGTTACAGCATAGTCAAGTGTGGCAAATTCAAATGCACAGGAGGCTAAGAAGCTGCAGAGAGTTATAAACTCAGCTCAATATATCACAGCTACGTGCCTCCCCACTATCAGGAATATATACATGAGGCACTGCCTCAACAATGCAACATATATCATCAAATAATCCCCATTATCTGGGCCATACTGTCTGCTTGAAACTACTGTTGGGCAGAAAGTACTGAAATATCAACCATTCATCTCTTGAATCAACCTCCACAACTCTAAACATTACCTCACTATACCAACACAATGACCACTTTGCACTGCAATGAACTGTTTATAATTTATGTTTTTCTTCTGAATGTTGTGCATCTGATGCTATTTGCCTGTGATGTTGCTGAAAGTATGTTCTTCAGCGCACCTGTGCATGCATGTACTTGTGTATATGATAATAAACTTGTCTTTGTACTGGTCTGCTTTATTTGCTGATGAGCTATAAATAGAATTCAATATTGTGAAATTATCAGCTGAACATGTCCACTTCGATCCTTAAGGAAGAAGGTGGCTGATGAACTGATCAACATGGTCGGGTTGAGGATGTGCAGGGATTGGGATACTTGGCCTCTATCAATCATTTTCCTTCATGTCAAGAACCTCTCCAAACATCAGAATGTTTTCCGTTGCACGCCCATCGAATTCAATATTACCAGGGCACTTTGATGCTACATTCAGTCAAATGTCAGTGGCAATCACTCTCCTCTCTCATCTGGAGCGGGGCTGTGGTCTGGGAAGGAGTGGCCTTAGCAAAGAGAAAGCTGTGCTTTTTTGTTTCTTTTTTTGCCACTTGACAACACCTTCCATCACTTTACGGTTACATCTTTGTAATCAAATTGAAACTACTAGGCTAGAGTTGCGACTAGTCCTGGAACACCGTTTTATTAGTACCACAACTGGGACATTGTCCAGTCCTGTTGCCTTTGATCTATCCAGTGCTTTCAGTTGTTTCTTGGTATCATGTGGAGTGAATTGTATTGATGATAGCTGGCTCCTGAGATAGGCAGAAACTGAAGTGGACCTTTGACCCAATATGGCCATGATTATTTCTCCCTAGTCCTTAGTCCTCACAGGCTAGGCCCAGACATCCTTGAGTTCATGGAATCTCCTGCTTAACTGTCCACCATTGTACACTTCTATATTTGGCAATATTGCAGAACTTTGATCTCATCTGTTGGCTGTGAGATTGCTTAGAGCTATCCGTTGCATGCTGGTTTTTATGTTTAGCATGTAGTTAGCTCTGTGCTATTCTTCACTAGGTTGGTTCTCAGTTTTAGGTTATCCCGGTGCTGCTCCCAGCAACCCCTTCCGCTCTTCCCTGTGAACCAGGGCTCAATCATCTCCCCTTGACCACTTTTAGTTTGAGATGGCAGGGGCTGGAGATACTGTAATCAGTAACTTCAGGGGATGACCTGCTTTGATAATAATGGCGGTGTGAAGGAGACGTGGGCTAGAAAGTCACAAATTATGGTGGTGTCTGTGTCTGCTGATGTTCCAGAGCCCTTCATGAGGGTATGTTTCATTTTATGTTACCAAATTGAGTATTCTAAATGAGAAGGACTCCAACCCATAGTATCACACAACCCAATAGATGAGCCCTTAGTGTGAAGACAGGACTTTGTCTCCACAAAGCATGTGCCGTGGTCACTTCTATTGTTGCTATCATTGATAGATCTTTCTGGCACAGATAGGGAGAGAACCTTGTGTATTATGTTACCTGTTCCTGGTGGCTAGTCTGGAATGCTGCCCAAACCTTGCAGTTGAATGTGTTTGGCATTGAGTCACTTGGTACAGAATATTCAGCTTTGTTCCTCGTGGTGATGAAATGGCAGCTCCAATGAAACTTTAGGAGAAGGTTTTCTATTTACTTTCTTGGGTGCCCCAACTCACCTTAGAATTCATCATCATCATCACACCCATCATGTGCCGTGTCATATGATGTGGACAATCAATGTCTATTGACCATGATTGTTCTTGGCAAATTCTACAGAAATAGTTTGCTATTGCCTTCTTCTGGACAGTGTCTTTACAAGGAGTGTGACCACAGCTATTATCAATACTCTTCAGAGATTGTCTGCCTGGTGTCAGTGGCCGCATAAACCAGGACTTGTGATATGTACCAGCTGCTCATACGACCATTCATCACCTGCTCCCACGGCTTCACGTGACCCTGATCATGGAGTTAAGCAGGTGATACGCCTTTCCCAAGGGTGACCTGCAGGCAAGCGGAGGGATGAAGCACCTTACACCTCCTTTGATAAGGACATATCTCCATCCTGCCACACAACCTTAGAGTTATAGCAACAAAAATACTTAAGCCATAAGGATTGAAAAGTTAATAAATGGTAGACAAGACAAAAGTAAAATCTACATAATAATAAAGGACCTTGAACTGAAAAATTGCATTTACAGCCAATCAGAGCATATATTGCTATCTTCCCCCAGAAATATTCACAAGTTCTGCTATTTGTACTAGAAACAGGTAAGTCGAAAAAGATAGCAATTTATACCTTGTCTTTTAGGCTCCATAACTCAATCAATACATTTAACTGCTGCTCAGTATCAGCAGGTAATCATTTTGTCCCTATATGTAATAACTGCATGTATTCTCTGAAGATAAAATGCCTCTTGATCTTTTTGCATTGTAAAGCCCACTAATGTTTAATAAATTATTCTGTTTACAAGGTATCCGTGTATGATCCTGCTGATGATCATTATCAAACCATTGCTCCAAATGAGTTTAACACCATCTACATCAATCCAAGGAACTGCGCCTATCAGTATCCAGGTACGGCATTTAAAGTCCTGTTACACAACTTGACATAATTTATTGTCAAACGTCAATCGATTGATTTAAGTTTCTAAGTTCTTATAGTTTTTAATCATTTTGATAACTTGATGTTCTGCTGCTTCGAGCAGACTCAATGGTCTGAATGGCCCTGCTCTGCTCTTATGTCATATAGTCTTTTCCTAATAAGCAGCCATGATGTTATCTGCACCTTTACTGCTTGCTGATAATGATTTCACATAGAACGGCGAAATTAGTGCAAGTAGAGGTAGCTAATTTCAAGTGATTGCAACTCAGACCTGGTATTGTACTCTGTTGATAAATCAAAGTATCTTTGCAGAATAAAAGCTACCACACTCTTTTGCTCAACACGTATCTTGAAAAGATTAATTCTCCATGAGCACCTTTAACTTGAGATGCCTGGAATAGAGACTTTGTAAATAGCATTTTAGGGTGTGACCCCTATCTGTTAGCACTCAGTAACATGGGGAGTTTTACAGATGCTGGAAATCCAAAGCAACAGATACAAAACAGCTGGAGGAGCTCAGGAGGTCAGGCAGCATCCATGGAAATAAATAAACAGTTAATGTTTTGGGCCAAGACCCTTCTTCAGGACTGGAAAGAAAAGGGGAAGATGCAGAATGAAAAGGTGGGGAAGAAGAGGGAGGATAGCTAAAAGGTGATGGGTGAAGCCAGGTGGCAGGACAGATAAAAGGCTGGAGAGGAACAAATCTGATAGGAGAGGAGAGTGGACCATAGGAGAAAGGGAAGATGGAGGGGAACCAGGGAAGAGATAAGAGGCCAGGATGGAGAATAGAAGAAAGGAGGATGGGGAATTTTTTTTACCAGAAGGAGAAATTGATTTTCATGCCATCAGGTTGGAGGCTACCCAGAAAGAATATAAGGTATTGCTCCTCCACCTTGAGGGTGACCTCATCTTGGCACAAAAGGAGGCCATGGCCATGTCAGAATGGGATTGGGAATTGAAATTAAAATGCTTAGCCACTGGGAAGTTCCAATTTTGATGGATAGAGCAGCAGTGCCTGATGAAATGGTCACCCAATTTATAACAGGTCTCACCATTGCAGAGGGGGCTAAATCAGGAGCACCGGATATAATGGTCAACCCCAGCAGTTTTACAGGTCCTACCTGGAAGGACTTTTTGGGGCCCTGAATGGAGGTGAGGGAGCAGCTGAATAGGAAGGTGAAGCACTTAGGCCACTTACAGGGATAAGAGGCAGGAGGGAGATGAGTGGGGAGGGATGTAGATAAGAGAATCATGGAGGAAGTGATCCCTGTGAAAAGTGGAGGGGGTGGTAAAGATGCTACTACTACTACTACTAATAATAATAATAATAATAAGCACTTAATTGATCCCGAGTGGAAAATTCTTTTGTTACAGCAACAGCATTTAAAAATACACTTAGCAGTGTGCACACTTAACTAATAATAATGCACAGAATAATAATATACACAGTAATAATTTACTAATGTGCAATAATAATGTACAATATAATAAAGCAGAGACTATTGTACAATGACATGTATTCTCCTGTCGCACAGAGATGAACTGTTGCATATGCTTATTGCATTGGTAGGAAAGATTTTCTGTAACAATCCTTGTGACAGCAGAGCTGAATGAGTCTGTTCGAAAAGGTGCTTCACTGCTTATTCAGTAGGTCATGGAGAGGATGTGCCAGATTGTCCATAATGGATAATAGTTTGTTTAGTGACCTCCTCTCCACCACTAACTCAAAAGAGTCTGGGTTGTAGCCAAGGACGGATCCATCCTTTCTGATGAGTTGACTTACTTGATGGTAGAATCGCTTTGGAGGTGGAGGAAGTTGCGGAGCCTGACGTATTGAATGAAGAGGCTCATGAGGAACTCTATCTCTGTTAGGGTGGTGGGAAGATGGGATGAGCGTGGATGTTCAGGAAATGGAGGAGATCTGGGTGAGATCAGCATCAATGGCAGAGGAAGGGAAACCCTGTTCTTTGAAGAAGGAAGACATTTCTGATGTCCTGGAAAGAAAAGCTACATCCCAGGAAAGATGCAGCAGAAACAAGGGAACTGAGAAAAGGGAATATGTAGCATTTTTGTATGAGACAGGATTGGAAGAGGTATAGTCAAGATAACTGTGATTGTTTTGTTGCCAGATCTTTTCCATACAATGCCATGGAAGTCAATGTAAATCCTAAAACTGTATTTCTAAAATGCATCTAATATTATTGTTAGCTAGCATTCATTGGCAGAAGAATACAAAAACAGAGAATTATTCAGGAATTATATACTATACTAACCAAACAGACTCTGCAGAAACCGGAAATCTTGAGCACACAGCAGGATCTAGTAGGTCAGGCAGCATCTATGGAGGGGAATAAACAGTTGACATTTCAGGCCAAGACCCTCCTTCAGGACTGGAAAGGAATTGGAAGAAGCCAGAATAAGCAGGTGGGGGAGGAGGGGAAGAAATACAAGCTGACAGGCAATGGATGAAGCAAGGTGAGGGGGAAGGTGGGTGGCTGGGGGAGGGGAGATGAAGTGAGAAGCTGGGAGAGTGACAGGTGGAAAGGGTGAAGGGCTGAAGAAGAAACCTGATAGGAGAGGGGAGTGGCCTATGGGAAAAAGGGAAGGAGGAGGGGCAGGAGGGGAAAGAAAGGGGGGAGGTGATGAGTAGGTGAGGAGAATAGGGATTGGAAAAAGAGAGAAGCAGGAGGGGGAGAAATGATTGGAAGTTAGAGAAATCGATGCTCATGCCATTAGGTTGGAGGCTACCCGGATGGGTTATGAGGTGTCACTCCTCCAGCTTGAGTGTGTCTCATTGTGGTATGTCGGGGACCATGGAATGGAAATGGGAAGAGGAATTAAAATGGATTTCCTGGTTACTGTATCCAGTGCCCCCAGTCCAGCCTCCCCTACATCAGTGAAAACCGACAGAGACTGGGGGACCATTTCGCCAAGCACCTTTGCTTCACCTTCCACAATAGGCAGGATTTCCCTGTGCCCACCCACTGGGTTGGGGGGAGGAAGGGGTTAACTTTGCTGTTTGTTGTTTCTGTCTTCTTGTATGTTGGCTGCATGTTGCCCTGCAGAACGTTGTAGTCATGCTATGTTGGCACTGGGCTTACACTTGTGGGCAGCCACCAGTGTATCCTTAGACTGTTAACATAAACAAAGCACTTCCATGTGTATGTCACTGTACATTTAACTAATAAGTGGAAACCAGGAGTCCATGAGCCAGTCCTCATTGAGGGATCAGAAATGGAAAATGTCAGCAACTTTAAACTCCTCTGTGTTGACCTGTTCTGGGCCCGGCACATGGGTGCAATTACAAATAAATGCACAGCAGTGCTTCTTTTTCCTTAGGAGTTTGCAAAGATTAGGCATGTCATCAGAAACTTTAACAAACATCTGTAGATGTGCGATGGAGGGTATATTGACTGGCTGCATCACGGCCTGGCGTGGAAACATCAATGCCCTTGAATGGAAAATCCTGCAAAAAGTGGATACAGCCCAGTCCATCACAGGTAAAGCCCTCCCCACCAATGAGCACATCTACATGGAGCGCTGTTGCAGAAAAGCTGCATCCAATGTCAAGCCCCACCACCAACAGCTCTCTTCTTGCTGTTGCCATCAGGAAGAAGGTACAGGAGCCTCAGGATTCACACCACCGTGTTCCGGAACAGTTATTACCCCTCAACCATCAGGTGCTTTAACCAGTGGGGATAACTCTACTCAGCCTACAACCTATGGAGTCTCTTTTAAGGACTCATCATCTCATGTTCTTGATATTTATTGCTTTTTTTTTTCCTTTTTGTATCTGCACAGTTTGTTGTATTTTGCACATCAGTTGCTTGTCCTTACTGTTGGGTGCAGTCATTCGTTGGATTGTGTTTGTTAGATTTTCTGAGTATGCCCACAAGAAAACAAATCTCAGGGTTGTAAACAGTGATGTATATGCACTTTAGTAATAGATTTACTTTGAACTTTGAATCTTGAAGTGGCAGGAGAACACAAATTGGTTCATGTCAATATTCAGACAAGGCATCTACTTGATGAAGGAAGACCAATGGTCATCTCATCCATTGGAAAATAGTGAGAGGCAGAGGCAATGTTATAATTATACATTAACAATCCGTGTTTCCTTTTTTTTTTAGGGACAAGGATGACAGGTGTGTGTGTTCATCCGGATCCCTACAGCACCACAGGAGGACAAATGGCACTGGGGATGCTCGCTGGGGTTCTCACCGGCACCATGCTGAGATCACTTATGTGGACGCCATGTTGGTTCTGAAGTGATGTTGCTGTTAAAGCAATAATGTGCAATGCTGGGCAAGTTTAAAGGGCTTTAGTTACACAAATTCAGTACCTTGGGCATAATTAGAAATTAAATCATTAGTCAGCACTTTGGTTCCAAATCAAACTAAAAACTAAATTCCTAATGTAGAATAGGAAAAATTAAGCTTTGTGTCCAATTTTGTGTAGCGCATTCAACATGTTGCAAATAAAGCATATCTTTAGTTTCACTTTCTTCGGTTAAACTGTGAGTAGCCTCTTTTTTGAGCTATTTGATATTAGACAATAGACAGTAGGTGCAGGAGTAGGCCATTCGCACCATTCACTGTGATCATGGCTGATCATACACAATCAGTACCCCGTTCCTGCCCACTCCCTATATCCCTTGACCCCGCTATCTATAAGAGCTCTATCTAACTCTCTCTTGAATGCATCCAGAGACTTGGCCTCCACTGCCTTCTGGGGCAGAGCATTCCACATATCCACCACTCTCTGGGTGAAAAAGTTTTTCCGCATCTCTGTTCTAAATGGCCTACCCCTTATTCTTAAACTGTGGCCTCTAGTTCTGGACTCACCATCAGCGGGAACATGCTTCCTGCCTCCAGCGTGTCCAATCCCTTAATAATCTTATATGTTTCAATCAGATCCCCTCTCATCCTTCTAAATTCCAGTGTATACAAGCCCAGTTACTCCAATCTTTCAACATATGACAGTCCCGCCATTCCGGGAATTAACCTTGTGAATCTACGCTGCACTCCCTCAATAGCAAGAATGTCCTTCCTCAAATTTGGAGACCAAAACTGCACACAATACTCCAGGTGGGGTCTCACCAGGGCCCTGTACAGCTGCAGAAGGACCTCTTTACTCCTATACTCAATTCCTCTTGTTATAAAGGCCAGCATGCCATTAGCTTTCTTCACTGCCTGCTGTACCTGCATGCTTGCTTTCATTGACTGATGTACAAGAACACCTAGATCTCATTGTACTTCCCCTTTTCCTAACTTGACTCCATTTAGATAATAACCTGCCTTCCTGTTCTTGCCACCAGAGTGGATAATGTCACATTTATCCACATTAAACTGCATCTGCCATACATTTGCCCACTCACCCAACCGGTCCAAGTCACCCTGCATTCTCATAACCTCCTGACATTTCACACTGCCACCCAGCTTTGTGTCATCAGCAAATTTGCTAATGTTACTTGTAATCCCTTCATCTAAATCATTAATGTATATTGTAAACAGCTGCGGTCCCAGCACCGAACCTTGCTGTACCCCACTGGTCACAGCCTGCCATTCTGAAAGGGACCCGATAATCGAGACTCTTTGTTTCCTGTCAGCCAGCCAATTTTCAATCCATGTCAGTACTCTGCCCCCAATACCATGTGACCTAATTTTGCCCACTAATCTCCTATGTGGGACTTCATCAAAAGCTTTCTGGAAGTCCAGGTACACTACATCCACTGGCTCTCCCTTGTCCATTTTCATAGTTACATCCTCAAAAAACTCCAGAAGATTAGTCAAGCATGATTTTCCCTTCATAAATCCATGCTGACTTGGACTGATCCTTCTACTGCTATCCAAATGTGTTGTAATTTCCTCTTTTATAATTGACTCCAGCATCTTTCCCACCACTGACGTCAGGCTAACCGGTCTATAATTCCTTGTTTTCTCTCTCCCTCCTTTCTTGAAAAGTGGGACAACAATAGCCACCCTCCAATCAGCAGGAACTGTTCCTGAATCTATAGAATCTATTGGTATAGAAAATGATTACCAATGCGCCCATGATTTCTAGAGCCACCTCCTTAAGTACCCTGGGATGCAGACCATCAGGTCCCAGGGACTTATCAGCCTTCAGACTCACTGTTTCACAGTGACACACAGACTTACATCACTGTTTCTTGCCTAATATAAATTTCCTTCAGTTCATCCTTTACCCTAGTTCCTTTGGCCACTATTACATCCGGGAGATTGTTTGTGTCTTCCCTAGTGAAGACAGATCCAAAGTACCTGTTCAATTCATTTGCCATTTCCTTGTTCCCCATAATAAATTCACCTGTTTCTGTCTTCAATGGCCCAATTTTGGTCTTAACTATTTTTTTGCTATTCACATACCTAAAGAAGCTTTTACTATCCTCCTTTATATTCTTGGCTAGTTTACCTTCGTACCTCATTTTTTCTTGGGGTATTGCCTTTTTTGTTATCTTCTGTTGCTCTTTAAAAGCTTCCCAGTCCTCCGGTTTCCCACTCATCTTTGCTATGTTATACTTCTTCTCCTTTATTTTTATACTGCCCTTTACTTCCCTCATCAGCCACAGCCGCCCCTTACTCCCCTTAGGATCTTTCTTCCTCTTTGGAATGAACCAATCCTGCACCTTCTGCATTATTCCCAGAAATACCTGCTATTGTTGTTCCACTGTCTTCCCTGCTAGGGTATTGTTCCATTGAACTTTGGCCAGCTCCTCCCTCATAGCTCCATAGTTCCCTTTGTTCAACTGTAATACTGACACATCCATTTTTCCCTTCTCTTTCTCAAATTGTAGGTTAAAACATATCATATTATGGTCACTACCTCCTAATGGTTCCTCGTCTTGAGGTAATATATTCTAAGACAAGGTCACAGTACCAATTTATTTCAATATTCTAAGACAAGGTCACAATACCAATTTATTTCAAACTCCTCCCACCGCTGAGTGCTGTGGCCCAACTTTGACTAAGAAGGTTGATGGCTTCTTAAAGCCTTTGAGCCTGACTTCAAGAGGAGGCTTGGGCCACACACACAAAGTGCTGGAGGAATTCAGCAGGTTAGGTAGCATTTATGGAGGGAAATAAATAGTTGATGTTTCAGGCTGAAACCCTTCATCAGGTCTTCTGACTAAGAGGGACCTTGGTTTTTTTCCATTGGACAACCCTCAGCATGTGATTTACATTCAGCATTAAGAGATACCATTACTATAAATGCAGGATCCATCAGTCCAGAAAACATGCATCCAAAGTTACAACATTCTACTTACTGAACTCCAGTTGGAAGATTTCTTCACCTGTGTTTGAAGATACAACTTGGATTTGCTCTAAGAGCTAAATTGCAATGATTTGGGCTTAAAGAAGGTGTCCACCAGTGTGACCATGGGTCCAGTAAGACAAATTGGTCATTCTAGCATATCTGAAATTACTTGAATTTGTCCCAATACAACCTTTGTCTTAGTTGAGTTTGTTCCTTGAAATAAAGCAATATCACTAAAAAAAATCTTATGGGCTAATATTTCTCTGTGCATGCAAAACTGTCTTCCATTTTCAAGTTTCCCTTACCCATCACATTAGGTCATTTTCTCTCAACCTATCAGAAAAGGCCTTTGATCTACCCATCTCCTATCCCCCCCCCCACTTTCTCTGCCACCCATATTAACTTGTTTCTCTCTTCTCCCACCATTCACAGACCTCAGACCTTCACCATTTCTTTTCCTAATCTGTTGTGTGCTTCTAGCAGTTTAGCTTCATATTTCAGCTTTCCAGCATCTGCATTTTCTGTTGTGGATTTGTGTACATTTCTTGCATCCTTTTAGAGGGGGCATATCAGAAAGACCAATGGACCTGAGATAGGGGAACAAGAACACCACTAATGGTGCCAATTTTCCTCCTGGTTGATGCAGGAGGAATGCCCTGCCATTTGGCTATAATATCTTTGGCTTGCTTCCCGATTCTCACTCTCCAGTAGCCACTTTGCAGCTGTCAACAGCAGACATCTAGAGCCACCCTTCTCACTGGTTTCCAACATCCCTGATGGAATAAACTGGAAGCAAGTATATGTATGATTTCCCTTTTGAGTCAAAGAAATACTGCTGCATCTGTGCAGCATCACAGAACGATCTGTGGAATTCATTGCCGCAGACAGCTGCGGAAGCATAGTTGTTGGTTATATTTAAAGTGGAGGTTGATATGTCCTTGATTAGAAAGGGAAGAAAGCAGGAGAACAGGGTTGAGAGAGATAATGAATCTGCCATGATAAAATGGTGGAGCAGACTCGATGGGCCAAATGGCATAATTCTGCTGCTATGCCTTATGGTCTACCACCCAAGGAAAGATTGCAGAGATATGAATTAACAGGTTTCTACCTTTTATCCAATATCCAAGGAGTTTTCCAGGCAAAATAAAGAAGAAAACTTATCCTGATTATTCCAGAAGAAGATAATATGAGGTGAACCATCCACAAAGGTACAGTCCTTTCTTCTGGTGATTTGCAGAGAACAGAAAAGAAAATTAATTTTCACCACATATGTCCAGTCCCCCCATCAAGAAGGCCTTAGAGCTCTCTGTATTTTTCTCAACCACCACCCTCCTCTGTCTGACTGAACCATTCCTCACACTCAACAATTTATCTTGCAGATCTTCTCAAATCCATAGGCTCCAGCTATACCTGCCTTGTCATTGTCTATGTAGAATAGTCTATGTTTCATGCCTTCTCTGGTAACACTCGCCAACTCTTTCTGCACTACTTTGATGACTGCTTTGGTACTACTTCCTGCACCCATGCTGATTTCAATCATTTCATCAACTTTGCATCCAACTTCCAACCTGCCCTTAAATTCACTTAGTCTATTTTTAACACCTATCTCCCCTCTCTTTATCTCTGTCTCCATCTTATGGGACAAACTGTCTACCGATATCTTTTATAAACCTACCAACACTCACAGCTATCTTGACTATATATCTTCCCACCCAGTCAACTGTAAATATGCCATTCCCTTTTCTCAGTTTCTTCATCTCCACTGCACCTTTCCCAGGATGAGGCTTTCCTTTCCAGAACATCAGAGATGTCCTCCTTCTTCGAAGAAAAGGGGTTCCTTCCTCCACCATTGATGTTGCCCTCACTCCCATCTCCTCCATTTCCAAGACATCTGCACTCACCTCAACTTCCAACCATCTTAACAAGGATAGAGTTCCTCTTGTCCTCACCTGCCACCCCACGAGCCTCCACATCAAACACATCATTCTCTGCAACTTCCACTATCTTCAATGGGATTCTACCTCCAAATGCATCTTCACCACACACACACACACACACACACACACACACACACACACACACACACACACACACACACACACACACACACACACACACACACACACTCCCCTTTCTGCAGAGATCGCTTTCTCCGTGATTCCCTTGTCCATTCAACCCTCCCCACTAATCTCCTTCCCGGCACTTATCCCTGCAAGCGGAAGAAGTGCTATACCTGCCCATCACCTCCTCCCTCACCTCCACTCATGGCCCAAGGAGTCCTCCCAGGTGAGGCAACACTTCACCTGTGAATCTGTTGGGCCGTTTACTGTGTCTGGCGCTCCCAGTGTGGCCTCCTCTACATTGGTGAGACCTGACGTACATCAGCAGACTGCTTTATCGAGTACCTTTGCTCCATCTGAAACAAGCAAGATTTCTCGGTGACCGACAATTTTAATTCCAGTCCTCACTCATAGCCTCTTCTACTGCCACAATGAAACCACTCTCAGGTGGAGGAACAACACCTCATATTTGTCTGAGTAGTCTCCAAACTAATGGCATGAACCTCGATTTTTCTTAATTCTGGTAATTTTTCCACCTTTCCCTTCACTCTTCTTTCAATGGCTCCACTCCTATCTCTTCTTCTCACCGCCTATCACCTCCCCCGGTGCCCCTCCTCCTTTCCTTTCTCCCAAGGTCCACTCTTCACCCCATCAGATTCCTTCTTCTTGAACTCTTCAGCTTTTCCACCTATCACCTCCCAGCTTCTCAGTTCATCCAACCCTCCCCCACTTGCCTGATTTCACCTATCACCTTCTAGCTTGTACTTCTTCCACTTCCCCCCCACCACCTACCATCTTCATATTCTGACTTCTCCATTTTTTTCCTGTCCTGAAGGAGTGTATCGGCCCAAAATGTTGACTGTTTATTCCTTTCCATGGATGCTGCATGACCTGCTGAGTACCTCCAGCATTTTGTATATGATACTCTGGATTTCCAGCATCCGTAGAATCTCTTGTGTTTAGAGAATGGTCAATAGAAATTGGTCAGAGAAATTTACTCAGAATGAGAACTTAGGGAAATTAGTTTAGTGCCACAAGTTACTAGATGAGTCTGTGTCATTCATTTTGTCAAAAATCAATTTCTAAGATATTGAAAAACGATATTGAAAAAATTGCTTTTGATACCCACAAATACCTTTAATTTGCAATTAATCCATCAAAACAACAGAGCAATCTTTGCCTCCAACAGTCAATAGAAACAATTTTAAAGAATTGGGAAAGATGCAAATTATTGCAGACTGTCATAATCACCCTACAAAATGTGCATCAGAAAAAGTTTAAATGCCTCTGATTGAAAGATACTTGGTATTAGGATTGTGCAAATGAAATAGTTTAAACTGGGATCTTCAGGGAAAAGTATCTACACCCTCATTGCTAGTCTTACGTCATTGTGTAGTAATTTTATTTTATAATCATCAACAGAATTATAATCAGGTAATTTTCCATGATCCAGTCATATCAAACTTAGTTTATGCCTAAAGGAAACTCCATCCACAAAAGTGGTAGCCCTCCAATACTTAAGTAAAATCTGCTTTGGCAAACTTTCTCCAATTCCATTTGTACAGGTGCTTTTCATTATTGAAAGAAAACATTTAGGCACTGAAGGAATTAAAGTAATTCTTTATGTATAATTTTCAACATTATAAAGAGGATCTTTCTCACAGAGACCTGCTGTGCATTTTCTGTTTACTTGAACTGATTTTTGTGGGACTAGTATGCCACATTAAAATTTTAAAGAAAGCTCCACTAATAGCAAGTTTCAAAAACACTGTGCACCAGACATACCCAAATGATAATTGAATAAGTGTAGTCTGAAATTACTTGCTAAATGTAAAACACTTATCTCATTTTGCCATACTGGTGTATACTAGCTGATTTTGATTAGAAGAGTATAGATACAGTACTGTATAATTCAATGTCAACAAAATGGGTGAATGCTTTCTCTTTGAATGCAAGGAAAGGACTTCAGCCTACATATTCAATTCTTCTTCCCTGTCAGTGTGTGTTATTTTGTACCATGTACACATAGATCAGAGTCACATAGTATTACAATATGAGGGATTATTATCTTTAAATAAAGGACAGAAGGAGCAAAAAAATCCATTTCCATTTTCCACTTTTAAATAAGCATCTATAAAATTGCTTTGCCTAATTCAACTGTGCAATTATTATTTCCATGAGAAATTGGTATTCGAAGCATTTTCCACTTTTTTAGGTGCCAACATTTCAATAACAAGGTCAAATTATATATACACTTCAGATGTGTCTGCATTTCAGTAGAAGTTCTCTTCACTTTTAGATCCTCAGACATATAGCTTTCTGGTGCATTTATTGGCAACTGTAAATTATTCCTTGCTTCAGGAGGCTGTAGGAGAATCAGGATGGAGCTGATGATCACATGAGACAAAATAGACCAAGGGAGATGGCCTGATGGAATTGCTCTAAGAAACCCATTTGCCCAATGGAGCAAATGGCCTTCTTCTAAGCCTAAAAAGAAGTATATGTAAGCAACTTTTAATGCAAAAGAGCACAACAAGACAAAAATCATTTAAATCTGGATGTTATTTGATGAGCTTTCTTGTCAGGGTTTGGTGATTATGTCTAAGAAGTTACCACAAAGACCTAGCAAATACAATGGTGCATATCTGACGTTCCTGACATTGGTTGCAGCCACCTGTCAACTCTACTGGTACCATCGGACTGACCAACTAATCTCATTGAGGTTTGGTTGCAGTCACAAGCTAGGAAGCAAAAAGCACATTTTAAAATTAATATTAGATTTAAGTATTTCACAGAATGTAAAATAAATGTTGCATAATAAATGTGACAATAAAAGTAGAAGCAAAACATCAGAAACCAATGTTGATAAAGACTAGCTTTGAGTAGGAGTGGAAATTTGAATTTTTTTTCTGATAATGAGTATACTAATATAAAATCACTTATATCCAGGTAGCAAATTTGCTAAGCAGAAATTATGAATTGTAAGCCAGTCAAAGTTCTTTGACAACTCATTTAATAAACTGTAACATTTTAGGATATTTTTACAATTAGAGTGGCTTAGAGAAACCAAAAACTCCCCGCCTTCCTCCCACTAGCCATTCACTAATTTGTAAAAGTTACATGCAGACAGCTGCAGAGCCATGTTGCCCATGATGGAGCAGGGGACCACTTAATACAGCTGTTAGATTTGGATTTTGGAATCCTTAAGCTGTTGACACCATTATTTCTTACAATATGTTCTAAGTCAATACTGAAGAGACTACAGTGTTAGAGAATGCTTCTGTCTTAGAGGCTGCATTACAAGAAAAAAGACAAAGAATTGGATTGATGTCTGGTTGTCAGGAATTAAAAGAATTTCTTACAGGGGGTTCTACTGCTTATTGATCTAGTTAGTGCTTTGAAGCTATTTTATATTGTCCAGTGTATTCTGTTCAAATAAATGAAATTCACACTATATTTGACTGTACTGAACTGCACTGAATGGAATCATGGAGAAAAAGTTATCCATAGTGAAAATCTTCATTGAGTTATCCAGTTCTTCTTCCTTGGCAAGATCATTAATCTCCCTGCCTAACAGATCAATAATTCATCCATGTGCAAACAAAATGTAATTCAGAGAAGTAAGTAATTTTTTGATGTTTAGCCAAGCATGTGCAGTCTTTCAGATTTGCTTAAAACGTGTATATTATGTTTATCAAAAGGCTGTTACAAGTGTGTTTTCACTTCCAAAAGAAGTCCAGTCAATCATACCCAAATTGAGCTATAGGCCTTTTACACTTACATGAAAAAACATAGAACACTACAGCACACTACAGGCCCTTTGGCCCACAATGTTGTGCTGATATTTTAACCTACTCCAGGATCAATCATATCCTTCCCTCCTACAAAGCCCTCCATTTTTCTATCGTCCATGTGCCTATCTATGAGTTTCATAGATGCCCATAATGTATCTGGCTCTACCACCACCCCTGGCAAAGGGGTCTACCACTCTCTGTGTAAAAAACATTCCTCACACAAACTCTCAATACATTCCTCCAGTCACCTTAAAAATATGTCCTGTAGTATTGGCATTTCTGTTCTGAGAAAAAGTCTCTGGCTGTCCACTTAGTCAATGCCTCTTATCAACATGTACACCTCAAGTCATCTCTCATCCTCCTTTACTCCAAAGAGAAAAATCCTAGATTGCTCAATCTCAAGAAGTCCTCAAGACTTCTAAAGACATTTTCATACACTTGAACGAGAATACAAGATGTTTGCTATTTGATATATGAGTAATCACTCAATTGCGATATTTGGTCTCTCTCAATTACTTATTTTTCACCGATGACCATCTTAATGAAACTCTTCTGGCTGATCCTTCTCAAAATATTCCTCAATGGACCTACTAATTTCCCAGAAGAATCCTTTTTGGATCTATCTGTCATTCCATAAAATTTTAAATTATTGAAATCCTGACTCAGTTTTAAATTCTAATCATTCATTCTTTCATGTTGTCTATGTACTGAAATTCTGACTGCTCAATGCTGTAGAATTAATCATTTTATATGTTACCTTCAGGACCCACAATGGTTTAGTAAAGAAAAGAAAAATACTTTCTTTCAGAGTGGCTCCAGCCTGCTTAAAATATGCATGTTAACAGTAAAGTCAAATGACCAAAGTACCATATAAAAGTATTAATAGTTCTTGGGTTAATAATTGAAGAGCCAGTTTCAACATATCAGCCTACTGCATAAAAAAAAGCGTGTTCTTGCTAACCATTGCCTATATTTTGTCTACTGTCCTACTTTTCTCAGCATTGGTGTTGCTTGAATTATTAACCCTGGCTCTTCACTGAATTTTCTCCAAAACAAAAAATTGCAAAGACAAATTAAATTTGCTTCCAGTTTAGAACACCCAGACTGGTAACAGTTAATTCTGAGCCTATAAAAAAAGAGTTTGGGTGCCCTACTTTGTAAATATGTCAAAGATATGTAAAGGGCACAGAGAAAAAGAACTTTTTTAGAATCTTACAGCTTTTCAGGTCCTCTGCCTGCACTGAATCTCCAAGAGCTATTTCCTTATTTCTACTCTAATGCCCTTTGGCATTTTTCTTTCTCAATATTGAAATATTCATTCACTTTCAATCACTATTATGGAATTTACAGTACCTTGCATTTTTTCTGGCATAACAATCCATGAAAACCAACTCTACAATTATTTAGAAGACTTACCTTCTGAAAAACAACACGAGAAATCTAACTCAGGCAATTACCACAATGTCACCATCTCCTAATCAGCATTATTGTTACAACACAGAGGGAAGTCACTGAGAAGTACAACGTCTTTATAAATGTAATATAGTTCCTATTCCCTTTCCCTGGAGCAGATATTTATCTTTCCTCTTCAAGTATTTTTCTGCTTCCTTTAAGAACATCTGCTTCTTCCACCTGTTCAGACTTTGAGGTCCAGATTGAGGTGCCTGGGTTCCTTATGAGCCAGGAACTGAATGGGCTCACATACTCAAAGGCTCAACACATTATACTGCACATTATTCCTAAGGGCTCTCCAGCCTGCTTCAACAAGCCTCCACAGATAATTGGTACAACTCAGAGCTGTTAATCACGTGACCCTGACCTTATCAAGTTAAAACAGCTTTAAAGCCTAATCATCTTATAATAACTGATATTAAGTACACTGCATAGATCACTATATTAAAGAGGTGTGCCTCCTGTAACCTTTAGTTCTTTTGCCATTTGCCTTGAAGCTCTGAACCTTTTGTTCTCAAGCCTTATGAAGATTTTTTCCTTATTCGCTTATCTGGACCTTTCATTCTCTTCCTTTTTTTTAAAGTTCTTCTCTTAATCTTCCTGTTTTAATGAGAACAAGCCCATTTTCTGCATTCATTCTCGCTAACTGGACTTCTTTCCTAGAGCCATTCTTGTAAACATCTTCCACGTCTTTCCTAAGGCCTTTGCGTTATGCAGAGAATATGGCACCCAGAATTAAGACACCCTAGCCTATTGGGTGGCAGGGTGGAGATACGTCTCTACCAAGGTGGTGTAAGGTGCTCCTTCTCACTGCTAGCCTGTAGGTCACCCTTGGGCAAGGTGTAGCACCTGTTTAGCCCCCCCCCCCCACCCTCCAAACAGGATCACGTGAAGCGATGGGAGTAGCTGATGGATGGTCACATGAGCAGCTGGTGCATATCACAATCCTGGTTATGTGATCACAGACGTCAAGCAGGCAGTCTCTGAAGAGTATTGATAATAGTAGGGGGGTTGCCCATCTTGTAAAGACACTGCCCAGGAAAAGGCAATGGCAAACCACTTCTGTAGAAAAATTTGCCGAGAACAACCATGGTCACAGGCCATCATATGGCACAACATATAATGATGATGATGTAGATGACCCTATTGCATCTAAACCTGTCTTTCACAGAGTTTCAACAGCCCTTCATTGCTTTTGTAAACTGTGTCTCCATTTATAAAGCCATGGATCCCAAAGGGTCCTGATGAAGGGTCTGGCCTGAAATATTGACTCTTTATTCCTCTCCATAGATGCTGCCTGTCCTGCTGAGTTCCTCCAGCATTTTGTCTGTGTCACTATGGATTTCCAGCATCTGCAGAATCTCTTCTGTTTATGATTCCAAATGCCCTTCAGCTGATCTCAAAGGGATACCCCAGGTCTCTGTTTCTGCCCACTTTAGTATTATACCATTTAGTCCATGTTACCTCTCCTCTTTCATTATACAAAACATATTATTTTACTTTCCCTGAGATTAACATAGAACATAGATCATAGAAGAGTACAGCACAGAACAGGCCATTCGGCCCACAATGTTGTGTTAAACCAGCTAAAAAGCAAATCGAAAACATCTAAACAATCCCTCCTGCCTACACAATGTCCATTTCCCTCTTCCTTAAATCCATTTGCCAATCCAAAAGTCTCTTAAAAGCCTCTAATGTATTTGCCTTTGCCACCATACAAACCACTGCATTCCAGACATCCACGATTCTCTGAGTAAGAAACTTACTCCTCACATCCCACTTGAACCTACCCCCCTCACCTTCAATGCATGCCCTCTGGTATTACACATTTCTACCCTGGGAAACAGATACTCTCTGTCCGCTCTATCTATACCGCTCACAATGTTATAAACCTCTATCAGATCTTCCCTCAGCCTCCGCCACTCCAGAGAAAACAACCCAAGTTTATGCAGCCTCTCATGATAGCACACGCTGCCTATCCAGGCAGCATCCTGGTAAACCTCTTCTGCACTCTCTGCAAAGCATCAACATCCTTCCTATAGTGGGGCAACCAGAACTGTACACAAAACTCCAGCTGTGGCCTAACCAGACCTTTATAAAGTTGCAACACAACCTCTTGACTTTTCAACTGAATGCCTCCACTAATAAAACAAGCATTCCATAAGCCTCGTTAACCACCTTATCGACCTGTGTAGTCACTTTCAAGGAGCTATGAACTTGGATCCCAAGATCTCTCTGCTCAGTAGTACTGTTAAGGATCTTGTCCTTAACAGTGTACTGTCTCCTGCATTTGCCCTACCAAGGTGCAACCCCTCACATTTATCTGGGTTAAACTCTTATCTGCCATTTCTCTGCCCATATCTGCAACTGATCTATACCTTATTAATTGGCAGTCTTCTACAGTATCCACAGCTCTATGAATCTTGGTATCATCTCCAAACTTACTAACCCACCCATCTACATTTTCATCCAGATTACTTATATACATCACAAACAGCAGAGATCCCAGAACAGATCCTTGCAGAATACCACTAATTACAGAACTCCAGCTAGAATAAGTCTCTCTAACCACTATCCTCTGTCGTCTATGTGCAAACCAATTCTGAATCCAAATGCCAATTCACCCCAGATCCCACGAATCTTAATAAGACCATAAGACAAAGGAGCAGAAGTTGGCCATTCGGCCCATCGAGTCTGCTCCGCCATTTTATCACGCTGATCCATTCTCCCATTTAGTCCCACTCCCCCGCCTTCTCACCATAACCTTTGATATTCAGATAGTTACTCAGATACCTATCAATCTCTGCCTTAAATACACCCAATGACTTGGCCTCCACTGCCACCTGTGGCAACAAATTCCACAGATTCACCACCCTCTGTCTAAAAAAATTTCTTCACATCTCTGTTCTGAATGGGCTCCCTTCAATCCTTGTCATGCCCTCTCCCCCACCACCGGAAACAACTTTGCCACATCCACTCTGTCCATGCCTTTCAACATTCTCCTGGATTAGCTTCCCATGGGAGACTTTATCAAACATCTTACTAAAATCCATGTTGACAATATCCTCTGCCCTACTCTCATCAATCTCTCTCTCTCTCTCTCATCACCTTGTCAAAACTTAATCAATTTGGTAAGGTACAACCTGCCACACACAAAGCCATGCTGGCTTTCCCTAATTAGGCCATGGGTTTCCAAAAGCTCATATATCCTATCCCTAAGAATTTTCTCCAGCAATATCCCTACAACTGGCATAAATTTCATCCGGACAAATTCCTCCAAATAGTCTGCAGAGTTATTGAGAGATGCAGCACAAAATGGACATGTCAGTTCATCAAGTGGGCAGCACTGTAGCCAGTGACCTGGGATCGATTCCTGCCGCTGTATGTCAGAAGCTTGTACTTTCTCCACGTGATCGCATGGGTTTCCTCTGGATGCTCCAGTTTCCCAAATAAGTATGGATTAGTAGATTAATTGGATGGAATTTAGTGACAAAGGCCTGTTCCATACTGTATCTCTAAATAAAATCAATTTAAAATTCACTTTGATTATTAAGCATCTATTATTAAACAGATTCTATCATAACCCATTTTATTTTTTGCACATTCCCATCATTCCCTGATTTTCACCACTTATCTACACACTCGGTGAAACTTACAGAGGGGAATTAACCTACCAATCCTCGTATCCTTGGATATGTGAGGAATCCTGAGCAACTGGAGGAAACTCATACGGTCACAGGTAGGACTTGCAAACTCCACAGGGAAAACACACAAAGCCAGGAATGAAGGCAGCTGTGAGGTAGCAGCTCTACTGGCTGTGCCACCGTGCCACTACGTAAACAAAAGATTAGCTTTATTTGTCACATGTACAGCACACTGAAACGCCAAAACCTACAGTGAAGTGTGCCGTTTGTGTTAATGACCAACAGAATCTGAAGGTATGCTGGGAGCAGGCCACAGATGTCGCCATACTTCAAGCACCAAGGTAGCATGGCCACAACTTATTAACCCTAACCCGTGTGCCTTTGGGACATGGGAGGAAATTGAAGCACTCAGATGAAACCCACATGCTCATGGGGCAAGCATCCAGACGCCTTCTGGAGCCCAATCGGTGATTGCTGGCACTGTATAGGACTGCACTAACCACCGTGCCACCCTAAGCCATCATGAGATTTACTGCTCTGTTCTTCACTGTTTATCACACTTCCATAATTTATATTATCTATAAACTTTGAAATTGTGTCCTTGACTACCAAGTCCAAGTAAAATCTACATCAGGAAAAATGGAGATCTCAGTGCCAATCCAGGGAAAACATTACTGCACTCCTCCAGCTTTTAACTAATTTCTCAGCTCTGTATGATCTTCAGTTTCATTACCCTTCTTATTAAAATGCCCCTTGAAACTCCAAACATTAATTTTTTGCTGTTAATTTTTATTAATTAAAATTAATATTTATCATAAGCATGCTGGCTGCAGTGCACTGTCACTTGCAATCTTTAGTTCTCAAACCAGATTTGACTTTCTGAAGTCTATTATTTTGATGAACGTGTCTGTAAGTGCTAGCAATATTCTAGAACTGTACCCAATTATTTTCCATGAATAACCCCATGTAGTGGACACTCAGTAACTGCAGGATGTTTTACAGAGAAGTGGAGCATTCAAATTATGTCCAAATAACAATGCTGTCAGGAGACAAGGGACTGCTGGAAATTGAAGAAACAAACGATCTGCAGGAGGAACTCCGTAACAGTAGGGGGAAAGGAATTGTCAACATTTTGGGTCGAAACCCTGCACCCAGGCCTTGTCCCACGTTTACATATACATCTTCCAGAAGCAGAGACACTAAAATTAATCAAATACAAATAGAATTATCAGAAAAAAATAAATACAAAGGAATTGTCCTAAATGTTGGAATTTAAGAGGAATGTTTACTAGACTGGGCATGTTGTGTGAAGAGGAAAGCTTGGTGAGACTGGGTTTGTATCCACTGAGTAGGGATTTAAAACATTTACATTCCTGAGGGATCCTGACAGGGTGGATCCAGAGAGGTAATTTCCTTTCCTCTGCTCTCCTTTTCCAGGATCTTGGCACCACTGGCATGTTTATTGTTCATCCCTAACTGCCCTAGAGCTGGCTTCCTGACCTACTGCAATCCTCTGGTGAAGGAACTCCTACAGTTCTGTTGAGTAGGGAGTTTATTCATTCATTTAATTTAGAGATACAGCAGGTAACAGGCCCGTCCAACCCACGAGCCCTTGTGACCCAACTACACCCATGTGACAAGTTAATCCATACGTCTTTGGCGTGTGGGAAGAAACTAGAGCACCTGGTGGAAACCTGCACACAGTCAGAAAGAGAATGTACAAACTCCTTACAGACAGTGGCGGTAATTGAACACAGGTCACCTGCGTGGCAGTAACGACACATTATTTAGCCCCAGTGACAAAGAAGGACCGGTGCATATGGAGGACACCCAGCCAATGGTAATGGTCCCGTCAACCATTGTTTTTCTTGCAGCAATGAACATGAATAACAGAACAATAAAGATCAGGGACAGGCTCTACAGCTCACAGTTTTTGCCAACTATAGTGGCAATTTAAAATGCATATTAGTTCACTCAGCTCCTTACTGGTCCATTTGTCCTTCTGAAGGACTCTTAATTGTTGCTATTCTATCTGCTTCCACCACCTTCCCCGGCAGCAAGGAACACCACCCTCTGTTGAGAAAGACTTGCCATGTAAGTCTTCGTCTAAACCCCACCTCTTTCACCTTAGATGTACACCCCTTACTATTTGGCATGTCCACCCTGAGAAAAGGACTCTGATTTGCTACTTTGTCTCTGCCTCTCATAGTTTTATAAACTTCTACCAGGGTGCCTCTCAGCCTCCAACGCTCCAGGGGAGAACAACCCAGGTTTGTCGATCTCTCTTTATTGCTTCTTCAGGTTTGATTCAAGGTAGTCTTGACAAGAGTGCAATACATTTGAGATGTGTGTCAGTGGTAGAAGGAAGGAATGTTCAAGGTGGTTGACGCAGTGCCATACGTTTGGGCTGCTTTGTCCCAGATGGTGACAAGTTTTTTGAGAGTTCTTGTTGCTGCGCTTGGCCAGGCCAGTGGAGAGTGTCCTGTAATGCTTTTTACTTGTGCTTTGTAGACGTGGAAAGTGTGGAGAAGTCAGGAGGTGAAATATGAGTGGCAACACATCCAACCTTTGACTTGCCCTGGTAACCACGGCATTTATGGGGCTAGTTCACTTGAGTTTTTGTTCAATTTGGGAAAAGGTAATACACTTGAATGTCAAGTGTAGGTGATTTGATGGTCTCTGTTGGAACTAATCAAATTGAAGCAGGTGAGATGTTCATCCTTCAAAATCTTAACCCAGCCATTTCTGGGCTTTGGAACAATGACCAGATGGTCAGCTCAGTCCCAGGAGGTGGACTAGTTTGTTGAGGCTGGCAGGTTGTGGAACCAAAGCAAGTGTAGGCCATTTGGCCCCAAACACCTTTGACGGCATTCAATAAAATCATGGCTTATCTGCTACCACGCCATCGCCTTTCTGCACTAAGCCCACATTCCTTAATACCTAAAAATCTCTGTAATGCATACACTTAGTATCTGAGATCCAAACCCCTCTTAGATAGGGAAGCCCAAAGATTCACTACTCTCTGAGTGGGCAATTTCTCCTCGTCTTGTAGCTGTCCCCCTATCTTAAAACTCAACACAATTCTCAGGAAATATCATCCTGTATCTAGCCTCTCAAGCCCTTGAGAAATTTTGTATGCCTCAATAAATTTTTGCTGGCTTAACCTTGTTCATCGTAGGGAATCCAGATCTTGAGAGCAAGGGTTAAATACTAGAGCCCTGTGATGCTGCCTGACCTACTGAGTTCCTCCAGCATTTTGTGTGTGTTACTCTGGATTTCCAGCAGCTGCAGAATCTCCTTTGTTTAGAATATTAGAGCTAGACCTTTTGAGAGAAAATTAGGAAACAGTTCAAAAGGTAACTGTTGGGCAGCGTTTGAAACTCATTGTCAGTGGTGCTGAACCAGCCATTCACTTTGAATCTTGAGATTTTTGGGTAACTAAAAATCTTCAAAGTTCAAAGTAAATTTATTATGAAAGTACATGTATGTCACCATATACTACCCTGAGACTGGTTTTCTTGGTAATAACTTGGTGTTTCTACAGTAATATGAAGAAACGCAATAGAATCAATGAAAAAACTGCACACTGTTGAACAAACAACCAATGTTGTGCAAATATAAAAAGAAAAATCAAAATAATTATAAATAAATAAATAATATTGAGGACGTGAGTTGCAGAGTCCTTTAAAGTGAGTCCATGGGTTGAGGAATCAGTTCAGTGCTGGGGTGGCTGAAGTTATCCACTCTGGTTCAGGAACCTGATGGTTGAATGTTTGTAACTATTCCTGAACCTGGTGGTGTGGGACCGAAGGCTCCTTCCTGATAGCAGCAGCAAGAAGAGAGCATGGCCTGGATAGTGGGGGTCCCTGATGATGATGTTGCTTTCCTTACTTTCTGTAGGCTTCCAAAACTTTAAGAAATTTCAATAGATGTGTGGCTGCATCACAGCCTGGTACGGTAACATTGAGTGGAAAAGCCCACAAAAAATAATGAATACAGCCCAGTCCTCCCCACCATTGAGCACATTTACGTGGAGAGCTGCCCCAGGAAAGCATTTACTACCCACACCATCCAGGCCGTGCTCTCTTCTTGTTGCTTCCATCAGGAAGGAAGTACAGGAGCCTGAAAACCCACACCACCAGGTTCAGAAATAGTTATTGCCCCTCAACCATCAGATTCTTGAACCAGAGGGGATAACTTCACTCAACTTCCCTCACCCCCTAACTGTACTGTTCCCACAACCAATGGAGTCACTTTCAACAACTCTGTCTCATGTTCTCAATATTTATTGCTTATTTATTTATTATTACACCTTTTCTTTCTTTTTGTATTTGCACAGTGTGTTGTCTTTTGCACATTGGTTGTCTGCCTTGTTAAACGTGGCCTTTCATTGATTCTATTGTGTTTTTTGTATTTACTGTAAACGCCTGCAAGAAAATGGTGACGTATATGTACTTTGACAATAAATCTGCTTTGAAATGGAACTTGGAACTTTGCTTTTCTGTTCAAGGACATTGGTGTTTCCATACCAGGCTGATGAGAATACACAGGAAAGACAGAATTAGTTCATGAATCGTCGATGATCAGAGTGAATGGGGCAGCAACTTGTGATACCACCACTATCTTCCTGTTTCCTAAAGAAAGAAAGGAAGATGTGCTTCAATCCAGTGGGTGGCTTCACACACAGCTTTGATGAAACATTTGTTATCACCATAATCCCCAGCCTCCATTTTCTGTGTGACGCTATTTAAAACACACTGAGTTTTACAACGGTGTGTTAGCCTTGTTTGAACATTTAACAAAAAAAAGTAGATATTCCTACTAAGTAGAAATGAAATTACCGAGTAGGCTAGAGATGAAATATAATTCAGTAATCACTCTGGCGCATTGTAGATTGCCATTCTTGACTGCGCTATAATGTAAAAACTCAGCCAAAAGGAAGCTCCCACCATTTGAATAGAATGTGACAGAGCTGCCTTTCAAACTCAGCTTAAGGCATGTAATATAAATATTTCATTTTAAGAGTCTTTTATCTGGGCATTGTTAAATTATTCAATGTGGTTACTCCATCACATTGAGTCTAATCCCAATCGATGTTTGCAGAAAGCCTGTGAAGATACAAGTTTTGGTTTGCAGGGGATAGCAACAGAGGCAAGAAGGCTGATGCTTCACACAGCACAAGCCTGCTGGTCTGATTGACCTCCTTCTGTGCCGCATATCTCCCCCCACCTCCTTTGCCTGAGTGAGAATAACATTGCAGTGCTTGAGGTAATTCTGACAGTCGAGTACTGTTATTAACTCTGATGGTCATGCTTTTTTTTAATGTACATTCTACTTTATAGGAGTCAAAATAGAAAACAAGTTACTTTTACAAAAGCTTACATTTCCATAGCAACCACAGACACAAAGTGCTGGAGGAAATCAGCAGGTCAGTCGGCACCTATGGAGGGGAATAAAGATTTGACGTTTCAGGCTGAGACCCTTCAGGACTCATGATAAACCACCAAGATTTGTTGCTCTGTTCTGCACTTCTTGGCTCTGTACTCCCTAGTAGTTTGTCTAGATTAATTGTTAATCCTCTTGTTAGACACACTTCGTGAATATGGGCTCAGTTTAGGAAATTTTATGGTTTCTATGGTTTTTCATTTTCTAGTCCTATCTTACATAATCACCTTTTTTTACCTACTATGTATGATTCAATATTCCATGATTGGTATAGGAAGGGCATTAGACATTTTGAAGATCTTTTTATTGATAATCGCTTCGCATCTTTTCAACAGCTCTCTGCTAAGTTCAATCTGCCTAATGCTCATTTTTTTTAGATATCTCCAAATTAGACACTTTATTAATCCTTTAATTCCTAACTTCCCTGAAATGCCTGAGAAAAATGTTATGGATTTATTTCTTTCTATTAATCCACTGGATAAAGGTTTAATATCATTTATTCGTGATAAATTAGCATTCTTACGGCGTGCCCCTGTGGATAAAATTAGAATGGCTTGGGAGTATGATTTAAATATCTCTTTATCTGATGAGACTTGGGACTCGATTCTCAAATCGGTTAATTCAACCTCTCTTTGTGCTCGCCATTGCCTTTTACAGTTTAAGATTGTTCATAGAGCCCATATGACTAAATCTAAATTATCTCGATTTTACCCTAATATTAGTCTTCTTTGTGATAAATGCAAAAGGCGAGGCCTCTCTTATTCATATGTACTGGTTCTGTCCCAGCTTGGAGAAATTTTAGAAAGTTGTCTTCATAACTTTATCTTATATTCTGAATCACCACTTAGAACCTAACCCTTTAATTGCTTTGTTTGGTTTTTTGGGTAAGACAGATTTACGTTTGAGTTCGACTAAGTGTCGAATATTATCTTTTGCTTCTCTTCTGGCTAGATGTTTAATCCTCCTTAGGTGGAGAGATGTTGCCCCGCCCACGCATGCTCAATGGCTTAATGATATTATGTCTGCTTAGACCTTGAAAAAATTCATTATTCAGTTCTTAATTCGGATATAAAGTTCCATAAGTCTGGGGATCTTTTATTGAGTACTTTCATTATCTTCCTCTTAACTAAGTTTTTTTTGGTCCCTTGCTTTCAGCTCTTTTTTTTTGGTAGTAGGCATTAATATCTTCTGTTTTTAAGTGTATTTACAGTTTTGGGGGTTTGAATGTCCTGATTTATATTTTCTATATTGTGTTGTGGTTGGTCTGGAGTTTTTTTTTGTTGCGGGGTTTGAGGAGGATACTAATTTTACGTGACTTCAATTTGGGTGCTTTCTCAATTTTTTTTGTATTATATTATTATTGTATGTTTATTTTTGCACTTTATTAATGTTCTTCATTTTGATTTGGGTTTTTTTTCTATCTGTAGCGATGTAGAAAATGCATAAAAAAACTAATAAAAAAAAGACTTGTTGCTCTGGATTCCCAGCATCTGCAGAATTTCTTGTTTATATTTACAGAGCACCTTTAAGCATTCAAATATTACCCATGCACTAGACAAGTGTACAGAATAAACAAAAGGTAAAAAAAAGGAAGCAAGTCTTGGAGTGTGTGAGCTAAAGATTGATCAGGAGACTCATTCTAAATGGGATTGTAGAGGAGGAGATGCGGGGTGGATTTTGGAATGGAATTCCATGGAAAGATTTATAACTATCAATGACAGAGCAAATGGGAAAACTGCAAAATCGCCAAAACTTGAAAATTTCTGTCTGGCATTCTGAGAATACAAAGAGACGAGGACTTTAAAATGGATTTATCGGTTACTGTAAGATAATTACAATCAGCAAGAACAGGATAGATGAGTGAGGCTGTGTGGAACTGGATACAAACAGCAGAATTTAAAAACGAGCAGCCGAGTAATGTAGAGGTTAGCGCCGCACTTTACCGCACCAGTGATCAGAGATCAGGGTTCAATTCCCACTGCTGTAAGGAGTTTGTATGTTCTGCCCATGACTGTGTAGGTTTACTCTGTGTGCACAAGTTTCCTCCCACGTTGCAAAGATGAACGGATTACAGTTTATAAATTGTGGCCATGCGATATTGCAGCCAGAAGTGTGGTGACACTTGCAGGCTACCCCTGGGCACATCCTCAGACTGTGCTGGTCGTTCATGCAAGTGGCGCATTTCATTGTATGTTTCGACGTTCCGACATATGTGTGACAAATAAATCTAATTTTTAAATCTTTAAAAGAGCTGAAGTTCCCCAAGAGCAGGGAATGGGAAGATGAATAAGAGGAGCATTGTAATAGGTACGGAGAAAGGTTCTGGAAGTTTATGACTTGCAGCAATTCCAGAATGGAGAAATGTAATGGGATTGGAAGTGGGCTGGCTTAGTGACGGATGATGTATAGAGTTGGAAGATTAGCCTGAATCAGACAGACTTCATTGGATCTCCAAAGATGATGACAGGGTTCAACAACTCACAGGGAAGGTTACGGGCAAGTACAACCAGTTCTATGATTTTTACTGCTGTATGTCTACAGCTTAATAGCTTAAGTGGATGTGCTTAACAATATAGTGAGTCATGTTGGAGAAAATGAGACCTTTGCAGTAATTAGCATTCATTAATTACGGAGAGTATTTGAGGAGATTAGTTTAAGATTGACTCAAGCCAGGAGAGTTTGGAATTCCTCCTACACAATGTAGGACGTGAAAGATACGTCTTTTGGGACCTGTGTGCAGGAAGTATACCTAGATATAGCTAGCAGCTAACTGCACTATGGGGCTGGAGCATTGTGCATGAATGGATCCACTGTGGAGTATTCACATGGCCTTTACATGGTGGCATGTGGAGTGGAGTGGTAACACTGCAGGGGCAGGAAGGGATTGGGTACCACAGCAAGGTGGGCAGTACAGGGGTCCCTTATGGCCTATGCCCTCTTCAACAGATATACCATTTTGGATATAATTTGGTTGGGAAGGAGGATGGTGATGGCTTATTTGAAAAAAATGCAGCAAGGAGAAGAAGTCCTAAAGGAACATAAAAGTTAAAGAAGGCATTTAGCTGAAAGCTTTGATCTATATGCCTCCCAGACAGATCATGTCATATGTAATTACACTGAGGTAGTAAAAAGAAAACAGAATGCAGAATGTATTGTTACAGTGACAGAGAAAGTACGGTGTAGATAGGCAAATAAAGTGCAAAGGCCATGGTAAGGTAGATTGTGATCAAGTCTTGTAACCATGAGGCCCAACTAACAATGAAAATCAAACTGGACAACAAGAGTTTCTTCACGCATGTACGTATATATAAAGGAAAGAGATTTCCAAGTGAACACAAGCTGTCACCGGGTTCGGATGTGGCCCAGGTGCAGGGTGAGAGACACTGAAGCGGGTCGATAGTTCACAGACTTTAAAGCGAACAGTGTTAAAGGGGAAAGAAAACAATTAACCTTAGGCCAAACAGGGCCGCTAACTAAAACTCTCAAATGGAAAAACAAAGCCTACACTGCGGCCGAAAAGAACAACTAAAATATAAAACGAATACCGCTAGTCTTCAGAGTCAGTTGACTCGACAGTCCCATTTCTCAGGCAAGGCCAAGTGCAACCAGGCAGCGAAGCATTGCTGTGCTGTGTCCAAGTCTCGACAAGCACTGCGACGACAAGTATGGAGTTAGGTACTATCATGATGAAGTAATAATTAGCTGACACGTGTATATTCACAAGTGCAATTGCCGTATCTACTGTGCTGCTGAATCCGTGGATGTGACAACAAGCTACCTGGAGAATGAATCTAGGAAAACGGTGTTGCTATTGGTTTATTATTATCACATGTACCAAGATATAGTGAGAAGCCTGTCTTGCACACTGTTAATATAGACCAAATCATTACACAGTGCATTGAGGTAGAGCAATGCATAAAAGCTACCAATAAATTACAGTGCTAGTAAACAATAAAGAGCAAGATCTTAACAAGGATCATAATGGGGAATAAGAAAATTGCAGAGGAGTTAAACTAAGATTTCACACCAGTATTTGCAGTAACGATCACAATGGACATCTCAATTATACTGAATGATGCAGGGGAGGAATTAAATCATCACAACTGGAGATTGGTGTAAAAACGCAAACTGCTGGAGGAAATCAGTGGGTTGAGCAACTCCTGTGGGAAGTAAAGAATTTCTACTGTTTCAGGTCAAGACCTTGCTTTAGGATTTGTGTTCTGAATGTTAGCGTCTCTTCCCAAAATATTGACAATTCCTTTCTTCCACAGATGCTGCTCAACCCACTGAGTTCCTCCAGCTGTTTGCTCTTAGCTCTAGATCGCAATATCTGCTGCCCATTGTGTTTCCACTAGGAAAATGGTCTCAGGCATGATAATGGTTTGGTAAAAGCAACATCTCCTCCATGATCTCCGTCAGCACAGGTGCACCACAAGGCTGTGTGCTTAGCCCCTGCTCAACTCATTTTACATTTATGACTGTGTAACTAAGCACAGCTCCAATGCTACATTCGAGTTTGCCGACAACACCACTGCTGTAGGCTGAATGAAAGGTGACGATGAGTCAGCATGTAGGAGGGAGACTGAAAATCTGTCCGAGTGGTGCCTCAACAACAACCTCTCCCTCAATGTCAGCAAGGAGCTGATCATTGACCTCAGCAGTAGGAAACCAGAGGGCTATGCACCAGTCATCTTTGGAGGATCAGAGGTGGAGATGGTCAGCAACTTTAAATTCCTCAATGTTATTATTTTGGAGGATCTGTCCTGGGCCCAGCACCTACATGCAATTACAAAGAAAGCACAGCACCTAACTGGGAAAGCTCAAGGCTCTCATTTCTAGGATTTGAAGTCTAACTGCAAATAAAGAAAGGCCTTATTATAACTTTTCCAGAGGACTGTAAACAATTCCCCCCCCCCCCCACCCATTTAAAGCATTACTTTTATAGACGGTTCAGAATAGCTTCACTAGGCCGGTACTGAATATGGAAGAACTGTCCTATAAGGAATTATTCCATTCTTGGTGTGAAGCAATGAGATGTGTAAAATTCTTAGGGTGCCAGGCAGAGTAAATGCCTAGCATGTGCTAATTCTCATGGGAGAGTCCAAAATCAGGGGGCATGGTGTCAAATTAAGGGAAAGCCCACTTAAGACTAAGACGTGGTGAATTTCTTCTCTCAAGAGGGAGAGGGGGGGAGGGGGAGATTGAGGGGGAGGGAGAGAGAGGGGGAAGGAGAAAGGGGTAGAGGGGCAGAGAGAGGGCAGAGGGGGAGAGAGAGGAGAGGAGACAGAGAAAAGAGGGGAGAGAAGGAGGAGAGGAACACAGGGAGAGGACGGGGAGGGGGAGAGGGAGAGAATATTCTGTATTTTAATCGACTTTATTTCTTACATCCGTCACATACATGAGGAGTAAAAATCTTTATGTTACGTCTCCATTTAAATGTGCAATGCGCAATTATAGTAATTTATAATAATTTATGATACAGTCAATGTAACATAGAAGTACACTTTTTACACACCTGTCTTTGTAAATGTTCTGAATAGTGGGAAGTTTACAACTGCAGATGGGCTGAGCTGTCCACACCACTCTCTGCAGAATCCTGTGACTGAGGGAAGTACAGTTCCCATACCAGGCAGCGATGCAGCCAGTCAGGATGCTCTCAATTGTGCCCCTGTAGAAAGTTCTTAGGATTTGGGGGCCCATTCTAAACTTCCTCAATGGTCTGAGGTGAAAGATGAGCTGTTGTGCTTTTTTCTCACACAGCCGGTGTGTACAGACCAAGTGAGGTCCTCGTTGATGTGGATGCCGAGGAACTTAAAACTGTTCACGCTCTCAACCCCAGATCCATTGATGTCAATAGGGGTTAGCCCAGGGGTGGGCAAACTTTTTGACTTGTGGGCCACAAAGGGTTCTAAAATTTGACAGGGGGGCTGGACCAGGAGCAGATGGAGGGAGTGTTTTGGTAATACACCTCATAAGAGAAAATAAAATATCATGGGATATGTAGAAAACATGTGCTTTAATTTCAATTGAAAATGAACAAATGCATTACAACAAAATATCTGTCTTTGAAGTCCCATGGTATTTAGCTATTTATTGAAATGACTTTTAAAACACTGAAAATTAAATGAATAAAATACAGTTTTTTTAAATAGTAACAGTTATTATTTTAAAGCACTGAAAATTCTGTTATCCTTCAAGATATTATCATCATCACTCTCCTCCTGCCTGTCTTTATTTCAAAAATGGTAGGAGATGCAGGTCTACTTGTCCTGCTCCTTCTTATTCAATTGTCCCCTGTGCCAAAACTCAACAACGACCAGCACAAGGACAGAACGGTGACAGCGCGCCAGTATGCGGAGTGCGTTATTTGATCTGGAGCGCATTTTTTATTTTGAGAACGTACGTGCACCTGCGCTCTACTCACGTCCATCACTTAACAGAAATGACATGTAACATGTAAGGCTTATTGAAAAAAATATTTTCAAATGCATTTTTACATAACACAACAAAGAAACTTATTTTTAATTTCAGTGGGAACAGTGTTGTTGGTCTCCCTTTTTAGCCAGCGCATCAAAGTCTGGATTTAGTTTTGTTGTGGCGATTCTCAGGATGGATCTGAGGTGTTGGTCAGTTAACTTGGATCTGTGGCTGGCTTTGTTGATGTTCATGACGCTGAATGCCTGTTCACACAAATAGGTCGAGCCGAATAAAGAGTAAAGCGCAAATGTGGAGTAATATGCTGCACCTCAACAAAGGTCAATGTGTATAGAGTGCGTCATCTATTGGGAAAATGCCAGAATTGCGGGGAAAAAACGTTAACAAGGTTTATTAATATAATTTCATCAAGTTCTGCGGGCCGGATTAAAAAGCTTAACGGGCCGCATATGGCCCCCGGGCCGTAGTTTGCCCATGCCTGGGTTAGCCCGTCTCCATTCCTCCTGTAATTCATAACCAGCTCCTTTGTACGGGAAGGACAGGGGAGACACAGTGGTCCAGCTGGTAGAGCTGCTGCCAGTGACTCCGGCTCTTGACCTGAAATGTGAGTACCCAAATCATTAACTCCTTACTCCTTTCCATAAATACCGTCCGACCTGCCGAGTTCCTTCAGCACTTTGCTTTTATTACTCTGGAGAGTTTTGAGGTCCTACTTCACTCTCAACATGCCCGATCTAAAATTCAAGTACTGTGTCACTAGTGGGAAGCGATGGCTCTCGCAGATTGATCCCACTGTGTACCAGTGGGCCCACTAACGTCAATTTAATAACTTTAAAATGTCAAAATCATTGCATGCTCTGCAAAAAAAAACCTCTCTGCAGGGTTGATCCTCGAAGTATGTTCCATTCTGTCATTTCCAATAATGAGTTTGTCATTTTACCGAGCCGCTGAAGCAGTTCAGTGTAATCAGATTGGTGTCAAAGCACGACCGTCCTGCCTCTGTGAATCTTTAACCAGAGCGGGCTGGAGATATCGGACTCCCATCCAAGCCCTCTGACTTTACGATTCAAGGCTTCTCTCCCGCTGATCCCAGGACAAGCAGTTACAGCCACGTTTGTTCCCATGGTGCTTAACAGAGTTTGACACCGGGCTGTAAAGTGAGGACAGTAACTCACTCCGGGAGTAATTGTCCCAAGGGGACACGAGCCACGAAGGATGAGTTGGGTATCTTTGTCTAGCAGAAGGCAATCTGTGACTGAATTGGAAGAAGATCATCAACTGCATTGCGTCTGGGCACAAATTGTTCAGGGACCCTCTCTCTCCTAAACCAGGGATGTTCTGTGAAAATAGGAGGGAAGCTGGTCACAGAGACATACAACAGACATCGTGTCCACACCGACTGTATTAAAGCTATTCACCACCACCTACCCTGTTATTTTTTACCGGTCGGCACACTGATACATTTTTTAATGTATCCACTATTGGCATCACTGACGGGAGCAGCAATTTCCCCCATTGCTACCCGAGTCTGGAAGGTCATCATGGCTGCTGTCCCCGTGGAGGAGATAATCCCATGTTGCCTTTGCTGTAACCAGAATTAGGAGTCTGAGGGGGCTTGGTATAATTCAGGTTCAGAGGCAGATTAATTTATCACATATGCATGGAAACATACAGTGAAATGTGCCATTTGCATTAACAACCAGCACAGCTGAGGATGTACTGGGAACAGCCCACAAGAGTCACCGCATGTTCTGGCTACATATTCTGGTGCCAACATTGCTCACAATGCTACGTCAAGAAGACCCAAGCAACTTCCTACAGATGTACCAGAGGGAGCATTCTGACTGGGTGCATCACCTTCTGGTAGGAAGGTTACAAAGAGGATTATTGAATCTGCAGCTCCATCACGGGCACATCTTCAAAAGGCAGTGTTAGTAGCTATGTCTCTATACAAGGTGGAATGAATTGATTAGCTGGAGATGGGCTCTTGAAATCCCGATCTGGGGAGCAGGCCGAGGTGGTCAGTACTTGGAACGTTGAACAGAATTACACAGGAACAGGCCATTCGGCCCACAATGTTGTGCTGAACCAGCTAAAAAGGAAATCAAAAACACCCAAATAATAATCCTTCCTACCTACACCATAATACTCCATCCTCCTTACATCCATTTGTCTCTTAAAAGCCTCCAATGCATATGCCCCTACCACCATAGCAGGCAGAGCATTCCAGGCAACCACAATTCCACAATTACCCCTCACATTCCCTTGAACCTACTGCCTCTCATCCTCAATGTATGCCCTCTGGTTTTAGACATTTCAATCCCGGGAAACAGATACTCTCTGTCCACTGCATTGATGCCCGTCATAATCTTGTAAAGCTCTGTCAGATCTCCCCTCGGCCTCCGGCACTCCAGAGAAAACAACCCAAGTTTATCCAGCCTCTCGTGACAGCACGCGCCCTCTAAACTGGGCGGCATCCTGGCAAACCCCTTCTGCACCCTCTCCGAAGCCTCGACACCCTTCCTATAGTGGGGGCGACCAGATCTGTGTCCGATACAGTTTTATAAAGTTGCAACATAACCTCCTGACTTTTGAACTCAATGCCTCGACTAATAAAAGCAAACATCACTGCTAGAAATAAGGTCAATCAATGCCGTCTCATCTGCAGTACAGTCATGGATGTAAATGGGGCAGAGGAGGGGACTCAGGACACAACCCTGGGGGGCACCTGTATTAGGGATGAGAGGGGCAGAGGTGAGGGAGCCCAGCCTTAGCCCTGTTGGCAATCCGATAGGAAACCTGGGATCCTGCTGCACAAGGTAGGGTGAAGGCCAAGGTTTCTGAGCTTACTGTCAAGTCTGTAGGGAATTTTGGTGTTGAATGCTGAACTATAGTCCAGGAACAGCAATCTAACATATGCATCCCTTTTCTCCAGATGAGCGAGGACAGTGTGTAGTGCAGTGGCTATGGCTCCATAAGTAGGCGAATTGTAGGGGGTCCAGTGTGGGTGGTAGCATGCTGCAGATGTAACCTTTAAGCAGCTTCTCAAAGCATTTCCTTATCATTGAGGTGAGTGCGACAAGGTGCCAATCGTTTAAGCATGCTACCTTGGTTTTCTTAGGTACAGGGACAATGCTGGATGATTTGAAACAAAAGAGCACTACACACTGGGAGAGGGAGAGATTAAAAATGTCCGTAAACACTCCAGCCAGCTGTTCTGCACACACTTTGAGGAGCTACCCTGGGATGTCATCTGATGCTGCTGCCCTCTTTGGCTTTTATGTTGTCGTAACTTCTCTTGTTAGCCATGGTTGTGTCATCTTGCCTTTAGAATACTTCTTCCTCTTTGGGATGTATATAGCCTGTACCTTTTGAATTGCTTCCAGCCATTGCTGCTCTGCTGTCATCCAATCGGTACTGGCCAACTGCTCTCTCATGCTTCTGTAAATCTCTTTACTCCACTGTAATACTGACACACCTGACTTTAGCAACTCCTTCTCTAAATTCAGGGTGAATTTGTTCATATTATGATCACTTTTACCTTAAGCTCTCTAATCAATTCCAGTTCATTGCACAACACCCAGTCCAGTAGCTGATCCCCGGGTGTGCTAAAAAGCCATCTCGTAGTAATTTCCCTCTCTTCAAATCCAGCACCGGCACCAACCTGATTTTCCCAATCTACCTGCAAATTGAAATCACCCATGACTACTGCAGCATTGCCCTTTCGGCACACTCTTTCTATCTTCCGTTGTAACTTGTAGACCACATACTTACTAATGTTTGGGGATTTGTATACGACTCCCATCAGGGTCTTCTTACCTTCACAGTTCCCTAGCTCTGCCGCAGTGATTCAACACCTACCAAGCCTATGTCGCCTCTTTCTAATGATTTGATTTTATTTTTTACCAACAGAGGAATGCCACCCCCTCTGCCTTCCTGCCTGTCCTTTTGACACAATGTGTATCCTTGGATGTGAAGCTCCCGGCCATAATCTACTTTCAGCCACGATTCCGTGATGCCTACAACATCAAACATGCCAATCTGTAACCGTGCTACAGGTTCGTCGACCTTATTCCGTATACTGTGTGCATTCACGTATAACACCTTCAGTCCTCTATTGATCACCCTTTTCAATTTTGTCCATCTTTTACACTGCAACTCACGCTGTTGACTGCAATTTTGTCCCATTATCGGCCTCTCCTTGCTAGGAGCCTTACTACGCATTGCCTTAGTCTGTAAACCAACTACTTCATCTTCCGCACTATCACTCTGGTTCCCATCCTCCTGCTGAATTAGTTTAAACCCACCCGAACAACTCTAGCCAGCCAGCCCACGAGGACATTGGACCCCCTCAGGTTCAGGTGTAACCCGCCCCTTTTGTCCAGGTTGTACCTTTAAAAGAAAAGATCCCAATGATCCTTTTCTTTAACTTTCATGTGCTGATCCCTGCAATTGCTGAGGACAGATGTGTTCTTGGAGAATCAGAATCGGTTTATGAACACTGACAGTTATCATGAAACTTGGTGCTTTGAGGAAGAAATATATTGCGCAACATAGAAAAGTACTCTAAGCTATAATAAATAAATAATGCATAAGTTGATTAGTGAGGTAGTGTTCATGGGGCATACATAAATCTGATAGCGGAGGGGAAGACGCTGTTCCTGAAATGATGAGTGTGTATCATCAGGCTCCTGTACCTCTTCCCTGATGGTGTTAAAGAGAAGTGGGCATGTCTCCCATGGTGATGGTCCTTCACGATGGATGCCACCTTCCTTTCGAAGATGTGCTTGATAGCGGGTAGTGTTGTGCCTTTGATAGAGCTGTCAGAGTCAACACCCTTTGTAGCCTCATTCCATCCTCGGCATTGGAGACTCCACGCCAGGCAGTGATGCAACCAGTCAGAATGCTCTTACCGTACATCTGCAGAAATTTGCGAACATACCAAATCTCCTCATAAAGTAAAGCCTCTGCTGTTCCTTCTTCGTGATACGTTAGGCCCAAGACAAATCCTCTGAGATGTTAACACCCAAGAATTTGAAACTGCTCATCGTTTCCATTGCTGATCCTCCACAACGACGTTACTCTCACTTCCCTTTCCAAAGGTCCACAGCCAATTCCTTGGTCTTACTGACGTTGAGTGTAAGGTTGCTGCTGCAACACCTTTCAGTCTATGTCCTCTACACCTCCTTGTCAACATCTGAGTTTCTGCCAGCAACAGTAATGTCATCAGCGAATTAATAGATGGCACTTGAAGCGTGCTTAGCCACATGGTCAGGAGTATGGACAGGGTAGAGCAGAGAGTCTAAGCACACATCCTGTGTGAGTTGTCAGTGAGGAGGAAGTGTTACTACTGGTCAACACTGACTGTGGTCTCCCAATGATGAAGTCAAGAGAGGGTACAGAGGCCCAGGTTTTGAAGCTTGTTGAGGGGATGACGATTGATGCTGTAATTAATTGGTCATTGACACAAATGATACATTTCACTGTACGTTTTGATGTTTCAAGAGACATGTGATAAATAATGCCAACCTTCATCTTTTTATTACTAATTTTTATTGCGACACCAACAAATTACATTCAATACAACCAGTTGTCAATTACATTTTGATTGTTTAACCCAGCCATCCCCAACCCTCATCCCCATCCCCCTCTCCACCCCTCCCTCTCCCCCCCACCAACCAACTGAACAGTAGTGCATACACAGTCAGAGCATTCCTATTTTAACAGAAGATCTTTTAAGTTAGATATCAAATGTGTCCACATTAAGATTGTGTTTGGCCGTGCTGATGATAATTCCAGGTAAGAAATGTCCAAAAAGCTCCGAAGCCAGTGAGCACTTGAAATATCATGAGGAGGTTTCCAACGCTGGACTACAATCTTCTTAGCTGCAGTTAGGCCTGCCGGCCAGATTTTGCATGACTTTTCCGTGAGGGAAAGGTGGGAGTCATCATTTAGAAGAAGTACAGCAGGGTCCATTGGTAATTGTAGTCATCCTTCATCTTTGAACAGCAGCCTGATGTGAATACTGCTGTTGTCCACGTGCTACAAAGCTGAGTGGAGAGCCAGTGAGTTTGCATCTGCTGTAGACTTATTCTTCAGCACACAAGTAGCTGTGTGCATTACAGTTTCAGCAGTCTGCCTGCCTGATATTTTAAGCTATGCCTGGTGCTGCTTCCCAAATTTCCCGATTTCCCTTGGGATCAATAAAGTATGTCTGTCTGTCTGTCTACATCACAGAGTCACCTCAGGGTCTCGGTTTGAGAGTAAGGGGCAAATCTGGGCACGGCCATATTACAGTTGCAGGCTGTTCTCGAGTTTCAGCACCGTCTGTAAGAAGTTTGTACCTTCTCCCTGTGAACAGTGCAGGTTCCGCCCACAGTCCAAAGACGTACAAGTTAGCAGGTTAATCAGTGATTGTAAGTTGTTCTGTGATTAAGCTAGTAGTAAACAGGTGGATTGCCAGGCAATATGGGTCATTGGGCTGGGATGGAGAGAGGGAGGGAGAGAGGGATGAGGGAGGAAAGGATGGAGGGAGGGAGAGATAGATTAGGTAGATATCAGATCGTGAGTTTGTATTTCATGATATCCAGTCTTGCTCCAGATGCTGGTGGAGAAGGAATGAGAAGAGAAACTGCAGAGACTGTCAACCAATTGGAAGAGGGGACAGGAAGTTGCCTGAAGGGTCCTTAGCAGGAGTTCTACCCTAAGAAAGGTTCCATGGACCCATTGTGATTTGTGTACCTAGGTGAGGAGCGGCAGCTACAGGGGCCAGTGTGACCTTGCCTGGTAGGACACTTCCTAACCCAGCGGTGGTGGCACCTACATGTTGTGAACCTAGGGTTGCCACGTAGAGCAGCTGCAACTACTGTCACAGAATAAGGCCAGATCCACCTCAGCAACGGCAGTCAAGATCATAATACTCCTAAAATTCTCTGCCACAGGCTTCACTTCCCACGTTGAAGCATGCCACTGAATGGAGGCTCTCTGATCTAGAAAGCTCATTTACTCATGCATTAGATCCCTTTGAAACCAATGGAGTATTGAAAGGTATGGATAATGTGGATGTGGAGTAGATGCTCCCAGTAGTGGGGAGAGTCTAGAACCAGAGAGTTTAGAACCGAGATGGCAGAGGGTGGTGACTCTGTGGAATTCATTGCCACAGCTGGCTGTGGATGTCAAGTCAATGGGTACATTTAAAGTGCAGAGGGAGAAGGGTTCTTGATTAGTGAGGGAATCAACAGTTAAAGAGAGAAGCCAGGAGAATGGGGTTGAGAGGGAATAATAAATCAGCTATGATTGAATGCAAAGCAGACTCAATGGGCTGAATGTCCTAATTCTTTGGCTCGTGGTCTTATTGGATAGCAAAAAACAGGATTAGTGTTATGTTTTGCAACACTAAAATGTAAAACTACTTGGGAGGAAACATGGAGCCAGGAGTGCATGGCTTAGATTTGTTTTTACTTTAAGTGAGCTGCTCATGTTTGCTATTCACATACTTTTACACTTAACCTGTAATGAATTATTTAAACAAACAAGAAGGCTTAATCAGATAACATTTACAATATTACTCAAATATTACTGATATATTAAATACACACCACTTAGCATAACTGGGGTGTCAGGTATTCGAGTTGGGACACCATGTTACAAATGTACCAGACATTGATTCAGTGACTCTTGTAATGCAGTTCTGAAAGAAAGTGGCAGCACCAGAGAGATTGAAGAAGAGATTCACTAGGCTAATGCCTGATATGTAGGGATCGTTCTCATTGGGTTTCAGGAGACTGATTAGTGACCTTTGAGTTCTATAAAATCAAGAGGGGCAGAGACTGAGTAGATAGTCATGGCCTGATGAAGGATCTTGGCCTAAAACATTGACTGTTTACTCCCGTCCATAAATGCAGCCTAACTTTCATAGTTACTCCATCATTTTGTGTGTTAGTTACAACCCCACTCCCAGCATGTGGGAAGTCTAAAACCAGAGGACATGGGTTTAAACTGAGGGGATATATTTAGAGGTGATTTTAGAAGTAAGTTCTTCACGGAAGGGGTTGATAGATACATCGAACATGTAGAGGCAGGTACAATCACAGCAATAAAAAAGCATTTGGACGACTACATGGATAGAGTAGGGATATGGGCTAAATTTACTTTATTTATTGAGAAACAGCAAAGAACAGGCTGCTCTGGCCCTTCGAGCCATACTGCCCAGCAAACCCCCGATTCACAATGACCAACAGGTACGTCTTTGGACTGTGGGAGGAAAGCAGATCCTCTGGAGGAGACCCATGCGGTCACAGGGAGAATGTACAAACTTGCACTGAGAATAGGATTAGTTCACAGGATCGTTATTGAGAGAGTCACCTTGGTCAGCATGGATAAGTCAGACCCAAGGGCCTGTTCGCATGATGTACAACTCGATCTCTCTTAATAATAAATTTAGTGATTATTCTCTCTTCTTTGATCATGTAAAATCTGACATTCCAATGGGGAATTGCATTGAATACTATTTAATTCAACAATGACTGCACTTTAAAAATACTTTAATTATTTTAAATACCTTCAGGACTTCCTGAATGTATTATAAAATGGCATTTTTAAAAAGTCTTACAAGAAATAAATATTGCAAAACAGGCTTATCAGAAAGCTATCCAAAAATGAAGTAACCAGTTGACCAAGAGCAATTAATGTAAAATATTTATCCCTTCATGTGTTTTAAATTGCTGCTTGGTGAAACGTTCTCTTTAATTTTTGAAATATTCACAGCTGAGAGTGCACGCAGTGTGCTCAGCAAACCATCAAAGTGAAATCCTATATAAATGCATCATACCCTCTTTACTCACTTCTCAGTAATCCGTTTCAATTACAATCTGATATATCCAGCATAATATCCTACTGGAAAGTTAGGCTTAACACGAACAGTAATCACTAGCACCACAGCTAAGCTCAAATATCATTACATTTTGTTGTTTCAAGGTCATGGCTTTTCATAAATTTTTGAATTCCCCTCCGAGAAGAATCCAAGATGGCACCTAGCTGCAAGCTGTGTTGAGTCACAGCTCAGATTTAGTCGCTTTTTAATTTTCTTTTTTAGGTTCGTGAGGATGATTTTGGGGATAGAGTGGGAGGGGTTAAGGGTCAGAGTTGGGTTTAGGATAGGGATTTGAGGGAATTAGAGGTCAGACACTGTGTCTGTAGGATATCTGAGTTCGGATGATGGGCATCAGGCCAGCAGAAATTGGTCGAGGGACCCCTGGATCAGCAAGTTGCCGGCGGGTTCTAGAGTTGGTGTTCTGTGTGGGCAGGAGGACAGTGTTCCAATGACTCCCCCCCCCCCCCCCCCCCCGGGTTCACAAATCGGTGAGACCAGAGTATGAGGCCTGGAGTTCGGGGTCCCATCATCAAGCAGTCTGCAGTTCAAGTCTCAGTGTTTGGTGATCAGCGTGTCCTGGGAACGACGCTGAGGACTGAGGCCCAAGGGTCCAATCAGAAGTTGGGGCCTATTGGCCAGAGCCGAGACTGCCAGTTTCTGCGCGTCTGCTGAGAAGGTCGACACCCAGTGTCTGCAGGCCCGAGTCCACTGAGGCAGGAGGCTGTCCTGGGCTGAAATGTTCCCACAAATAATGGATTCACTTTCAAGGGCTCTTCTGCTCATATTTATTGTTTATTTATTTATCATTATTATTTCTTCTCTTTTGAATTTGCGCAGCTTGCTGTCTTCTGCAGTCTGGCTGAACACCCTATTTGGGCAGCCTTTCATTGCTTTTGTTACGCTTAATATTCCACAAATGTACTGAGTATGCCCACAAGAAGATGAATCTCAGGGTTATATATGGTGACATACGTGCACTTGATAATATATTTACTTTGAACTTTGGAAATGAAATGGAATTGGAATTGGAATATGCGCACAGCCTCAGAGTAGAAGGACATCCTTTTATAACAGAGATGAGGAGGAATTTCTTTAGCCTGAGGGTGGTAATTCTGTGGAATTCATTGCCACAGAAGGCTGTGGAGGCTACGTCATTAGATATATTTAAAGTAGAAATTGATAGGTTCTTGTTTTGTAAGGTTGTTAAAGATTATCGAGAGCATGCTGGAGAAGGGGTTGAAAGGGAAAATAAATAAGACTGTCTCATCCACCACCATATCCACAAAGCCACAGAGACCAAACTGGGTGAGATTGAGAATGGCAGATCGTTTTTTATGAAGGTTGTTAGTCATCCAATGGGGTTTTACATCAAAACTGGTCACCACGACCAATACTGGATTTTCCATCCTGATGTTTAATAACACCAGACTTCAAATTCTCATTCCTATTGTGAGATTTTAACTCAAGCCTCCAGATTCTCAGATTAACAGTCTAAATACATAACTATTACATTTCTGCTCCTCTTAAAGATAGGGACAGCATGATTAACTCTCATCAGATACCACCCAGCTAATACAACACTCAATCATCTGGTTCACTGTTTAATGGTCTCCCCATCTCCATTAATTGTGCAGATCTTATGCACAGAATAATTAACTGAAACTGAGATCTATTGATTTTTTTTTGCTGGGAGTCCACTTTGTGCACGGTTTATGAATGGGTGATTAAATAATGCTGTATTTTAGTCATTCAGAAATTGACTTGAAAGCTGTATTGTTGGATCTTTTTGCTCAGTTGCAGTTAATTATTCTTCTGCATGTAAGATCTGCACAATTAAGGGAGACCCATGGTCCACATGGAGTTTAGCAAGGCAATTGACAAGGTCCTCTCATGGGAGGCTGGTCAAAAAGGTTCAGTCGCCCGACGTTCAGAATGGAGTAGTAAATTGGATTTGACATTGGCTTTGTGGGAGAAGCCAGGGAGTGGTGGTAGAAGGTTGCCTCTCTGACTGGAGGCCTGTGAATGGTGGTGTCCCATAGATCTCAGTACTGGTTCCATTGTTGTTTGGTATCTATATCAGTGGTCTGGATGTGGTAACTGAATCAGCAAATTTGCAGGTGTCAGCAAGATTGGGAGCATAGTGAAGAAAACTATTGTGGCTTGCAGCAAGATCTGGCCAACTGGAAAAATGGGCTGAAACATGGCAAATGGAATCTAATGCAGACAAGTGCAAAGTGTTGCACTTTGGTACAATCAACCAGGGTAGGCCTTACGCAGTGAACGGTAGGGCACTGAGGAGTGTGGTAGAACACAGGGATCTGGGAATACAGGTCCATAATTCATTGAAAGTGGTGTCATGGGTTGATAGGGTCATAAAGAAGGTTTTTGGCACATTGGTCTTCATACATCAAAGTATTGAGTACAGGAGATGGGATGTTTTACTGAAGTCATTTAAGACTTTGTGAGGCCTAATTTAGAGTATGGTATGCAGATTTGGTCACCTACCTACAGGAAAGATTTAAATAAGGTTGTAAGAGTTCAGAGAAAATTTACAAGGATGTTGCCGGGTCCGGAGGACCTGAGTGAAATGGAAATATTGAATAGGTTAGAAATTTAGTTCTTGAAACATAGAAGATTGAGAGGAGATTTGATAGAAGTATGTTACATTATGAGAGGTATAGATAGGATAAATGCAAGCAAGCTTTTTCTACTGAGGTTGGGTGGGACTACAACCAGAGGTCATAGGCTAAGGGTGAAAGGTGAGAAGCTTAAGGGCAACATGAGGGGAAACTTCTTCACTCAGACGATCTTGTGAGTGTGGAACAAGTGGTGCATGCAAACTCAATTTCAACATTTAAGAAAAGTTTGGATAGGTACATGGATGGTTGGGGTATAGAGAGCTATGGTCCCAGTGCAGGTTGATGGGGGTAGGCAGTTTAAATGGTTCAGCATGGACTAGATGGGCTGAAGGGCCTGTTTTTGTGCTGTACTTTTTCATGATTGTATGGCTCTAAATGGTGGAGGCAGGTATGATAGAGGCACATAAGAGGCTGTTAGATAGACAAATCAAATTTCAAACTTCAAAGTAAATCTATTAGAGTTTTTAAATATGTATGTGTCATGAGATTTGTTTTCTTGTGGACATTTACAGAAAAATAAAGAAATACAACAGAATTTATGAAAAACTATAAATAACAAAGACAACAACCAATATGCAAAAGAAGATTGTTCATGAAAATAATTTAAAAAGCAAATAAATAATACTGAGTTACAGAGACCTTGAAAGTAAGTCTATAGGTTGTGTAAGTACATTGAGGTGAGTGAGATTCTCCACACTGGCTCGGCAGGGTAGAGGGTAATAAACATTCCTGAGCCTGGTGATGTGGGACCCAAGGCTCCACACCTCTTTCCCAATGGTAGCAACAAGAAGAGAGCATGGATCCTTGCAGACGTGCTCAATGATGGTTAAGGCTTTGCCTGTGACTGGCTGTAGATGTAAGGAATAGAGGGAAATGGATCGTGTACAGGCACAACAAGTGAATTAGCTGAATTTAACGCATCGTTCAGGGCTTGTTCCTGTTCTATGCTCTATTTACAGTAAGTACAATCTTCAGCAAATGGGTTCCAAGCTTAATGTTACGTTTATTAATTTAGAAAGGTGCTGGCAACGACAAATTAGCCTATCTAATCTCAATATACTGGGCTTTTCTTGAAGTACAAGGTAAGGGTACGAGGGCTTACTTTGACTGGGATACATGCAGCCTTCACCTGCCATAACAACCCTTCAACCAGTTATCCAGGCTGTGTTGAAGTTCTAGCTGTCCGCATTCTGCATTATGAGCAGCAACAGACTGCTGAGGAACAGCCCACACACTCGTGCTGCTCATCTTTCCTTCGAATGCCCCCTTACCCCTTTGTGGTACTTCCGGTAAGATACCACTTACTGGGTTGCAGTGGCCTTTCCGGGTCCGAAATAAGGTGCAAACGTTTGTCGTAGATGTCTTTGCTGTGGTCACAAGACTCTGTTGGACATTGGTAATACAAAATACAGCAAGTCCAGTTCACTGGTTCATAAGCAAGACTGATGGTGGGGAAGACATGTGGCCTCAGTTGAGGCACAGAACAGGCCCTCATGCCTCAGGGTCGCCTGTTACCCAGGGAGGAGACACCAGAGGAGGTGTCGCAGGCATCCTGCAGGCCAGTTCTCACATTGGTGCTGCTGAACAGAGTTTGCTCACTGGGAGACAAGCTGGATTGCTTTCATCTCTGGCTGACCCAGCATGAGCTGAGGAAGTGCTGTGTGTTTGTTCTTGCAGAAACATGGCTCCAGGACAACATCCTATGCACCATCAATCTTCTGGCCGTGCCACTCAGGGACTTATGCTTATCTGAGTTTATGACTGTACGTGCTGATGTAACTGTATGTGCTATGTGTGACTGTATGTACTGTGTTGTATACCTTGGGCCTGGAAGAATGCTGTTTTGTTTAGCTGTATACGTGTGTATGGTTGAATGACAACTAAACTTGAACTTGTGCAGTGAGCTCTGCAATTTTCCATAGCTATGCTCATAGGAGTGACTTCGATGAGGCTCTTCCGTTGCAAAGGTTCGGGGGGAGCAGTTGGTAACAGAAGATAACTATTTTTTATTTAACAGAAGACAAGTGACTCATCTTTCTCTTTGGTTTTTAGAAAGTGCGTAGGCTTCCTCAGGAAGATGCTGTCTAATACATAATTTAAGCAAGTATTCAAACCTAGACTGGATATATCATCATGGACTAGTTTGGTGGTTAGTGAAAGCCTTATTCTGACATTACATCTGGTTACAGATTCCATAACCATACTTATTTCATGCTATTTTTGTGAAAGAAGGATCACTTTTCTCCATGTATTTGCAATACTGTACAGATTTTTAGGATGTCCTCATAGATCATTAGACTGTAAGGGCATAGGAGCAGAAACAGGCCATTCAGCCCATCAAGTCTGCTCCATCATTTGATCATGGCTGATTAATTATCCCTCTCAGCCCCCTTCTCCTGCCTTCTCCCCATAACCGGTGATGCCCTTATGAATCAAGAACCTGGCAACCTCCACTACAAATGTACACAATGACCTGGCCTCTACAGCTGTCTCTGGCACTAAATTCCACAGATTCATCACTCTTTGGCTGAAGAAATCCCTCCTCATCTCTGTGCTAAAGGGACAGCTAAGTATGCTAAGTATGATTTGTAATGTAACCTTATTACATAATGGCTTTCTGTGTAAGACAATAAAAATGAATCATTGTGGGGAATGTGAACAGCCCAATCGTTGTATTGCTAGGGACCATTTCAACATAATGTGTGGCTGTTTCCACCAGCCACACATTAAATAGTGACAGCTTACTTAATTAGCTTAGGACAGCAAAATGCATTTTCTTAAAATTACAATATTTTTTAAACTAATTGCAGAATATTACAGTATGGTTAGCTTTCCTTTTCACAAAAGTAATACACACACATTTTGGTTGTAAAATACCACAAGTTAGAATTTAAATACTGCATGTAGTTAGACCTCACCAACAACTTTGCAAGAATTTTTTTAAAAATCACAATGATATGTTTTTCTAGCTTGTTGGAGCCTGACTGCTTGCTTCCATTGTCACACAAACTAATTTCACAACTGATTTGAACAGCTTTCCAGTATCCATTGTTAAGATGCTAACTGAGCGCCCTCTGCTGGCCTCCCAACCACGTTCATGTTTTACAGGGCAATAATCATTTTCTACAAACATTAAGCTCAAATTTCCATTAGTATTAAATCAATTTAAGGTTACAGCAAGTTATATGGACAGGAAGATGGAAATACAAACTCGAAATAAGGAAAAAATAATTCCTGATAGCTGAACTGTAGTGTCATTGTGCTATGGCAATTCTATAGAGTAATATTGGATAGTTGGTTATGGCTAGAAAACAATGGGAATGGGTCATTTTCAAATTGGAACTAGTGGAGGGCATGTGCATGCGGTTCAATGGATTAAAATGTCCATCAATGACAAAGAAAGGACTAATTATGATGTACTATCTTTTTGATTATACAAAGCCAAAGAAGAATAGTAACTGGTAACTGGTTTATTATGGCAGATGTTTTGAAGTACAGTGAAACACTTTTGCATGCTTTCCCTACATTTCACAGCATGTAGTACAAAGTGCTTTGTAAATAACTGTAATCAGTAAAGACATGTGGGCAAGATAAGGGCAGCTGGAATATAACATGGAGAACTGCAAAGATATTGACTTGGTGTATTTTTTATTCCACCTTTAACTAAGTTTATTACATAATGCATTCTCATTCACAATCCATGAAGACAAAAACCAAAGTGTTTACAACAGCAAATGATCCACATGAACTTTTTTATGAGTGTGTACTGCACCTCTACTATTTCCCCATGACCTCTCGTTTCCTCTTCGACCTGCTATGGGTCTTAGTAAAATCTCAATTATGTGGACACTTGCAACTTGGGTGGTAATTTACCATAATCTAACTGCTTCCAAACTAGGCTGAACGAGAATCAGCTTTCATTGGTGTGTGTGAGGCTGGTGTTCTGTGCTCGGTGTCAGAGGTGAGAAGTCTGGGAGAGTATCTGTGCCGGGTGCGTCGGGCTGCAGCTCCTTAGGGACTGCGTTAGGGAACTGGAGATACAGCTCGATGACCTTCGTCTGGTCAGGGAGCGTGAGGAGGTGATAGATCGGAGCTATTTGCGGGTAGTCACACCAGGGCCTCGCGAGTACCACAGTGGCTGCCCACTTAACAATAAGTACTCCTGTTTGGGTGGGACAGCCTACCTGGGGGAAGCAACAGTGACCACGCCTCTGGCACAGAGTCTGACCCTGTGGCTCAGAAGGGTAGGGAAAGGAAGAAGATGGCAGCAGTAATAGGGGACTCTATAGTTAGGGGGCAGACAGGTGATTCTGTAGACACAGGAAAGAATGACGGATGGTAGTTTGCCTCCCAGGTACCAGGGTCTGGGAGGTTTCTGACTGCATCAGAAGTGGGAAGGAGTACAGCCAGAGTTGTGGTACATATTGGTACCAATGACATAGGTAAGAAAAGGGAGGAGGTCCTGAAAACAGACTACAGGGAGCTAGGAAGGAACTTGAGAAGCAGGACCTCAAAGGTAGTCATCTCGGCATTACTGCCTGTGCCATGGGATAGTGAGTATAGGAATAGAATGAGGCGGAGGATAAATGCATGGCTGAGAGATTGGAGCAGAGGGCAGGGATTTTGATTTCTGAATCTTTGGGACCTCTTTTGGGGCAGGTGTGACCTGTACAAAAAGGACAGGTTGCACTTGAATCCCAGGGGGACCAATATCCTGGCAAGGAGGTTTGCAAAGGCTGTTGGGGAGAGTTTAAACTAGAATTGCTGGGGAGTGGGAACCGAACTGAAGAGACAAAGGAAGGGGCTGTTGGCTCACAATTTGAGAAAGCTTGGAGACAGTGCGACAGGGAGGATAGGCAGGTGATAGAGAAGGGACGCGCTCAGACCGATGGTTTGGGATGTGTCTATTTTAATGTAAGGAGTATTATGAACAAGGCGGATGAGCTTAGAGCGTGGATCGGTACATGGAGCTATGATGTTGTGGCCTTTACAGAGACTTGGATGGCTTAGGAGCAGGAATGATTACTTTCAGAGCCAGGCTTTAGATTTTTCAGAAAGGACAGGGAGGGAGGCAAAAGAGGTGGGGGTGTGATACTGTTGATCAGAGATAGTGATACGGCTGCAGAAAAGGAGGAGGTCATGGAGGGATTGTCTACTGAGTCTCTGTGAGTGGAAGTTAGGAACAGGAGAGAGTCAATAACTCAACTGGGTGTTTTTTTTTATAGACCACCCAATAGTAACAGGGACATCAAGGAGCAGATAAGGAGTCAGATTCTGGAAAGGTGTAATAATAACAGGGTTGTCATGGTGGGAGATTTTAATTTCCCAAATATCAATTGGCATGTCCCTAGAGCAAGGGATTTAGATGGGGTGGAGTTTGTTAGGTGTGTTCAGGTAGGTTTCTTGACACAGTATGTAGGTAAGCCTACAAGAGAAGAGGCTGTACATGATCTGGTATTGTGAAATGAACCTGGTCAGGTGTCAGATCTCTCACTGGGAGAGCATTTTGGAGATAGTGATCACAATTCTATCTCCTTTACCATAGCATTGGAGAGGGATAGGAACATACAAGTTAGGAAAGTGTTTAATTGGAGTAGGGGGAAATATGAGGCTATCAGGCAGGAACTTGGTAGCATAAATTGCGAACAGATGTTCTCAGGGAAATATACAGAGGAAATGTGGCAAATGTTCAATGGATATTTGTGTTGGATTCTGCACAGGTATGTTCGAATGAGACAGGGAAAGGATGGTAGGGTACAGGAACTGTGGTGTACAAAGGCTGGTGTAAATCTAGTCAAGAAGAAAAGAAGAGCTAATGAAAGGTTCAAAAAACTAGGTTATGATAGAGATCTAGAAGATTATAAGGCTAGCAGGAAGGAGCTTAAGAATGAAATTATGAGAGCCAGAAGGGGCCATGAGAAGGCCTTAGCAGACAGGATTAAGAAAAACCCCAAAGCATTCTACAAATATAGGAAGAGCAGGGGGCTTAAGACTTGAGTGAATAGAATCAATCAAGTGTGACAGTGGAAAAGTGTATATGGAACCAGAGGAGATTGCAGAGGTACTTAAGTAATACTTTGCTTCAGTATTCACTATGAAAAAGGATCTTGGTGATTGTAGGGATGACTTGCAGCAGACTGAAAAGCTTGAGCATGTAGATATTAAGGAAGAGGATGTGCTGGAGCTTTTGGAAAGCATCAAGTTGGATAAGTCGCCGGAACCAGACGAAATGTACCCCAGACTACTGTGGGAGGCAAGGGAGGAGATTGCTGAGCCTCTGGTGATGATCTTTTCATCATCAATGAGGATGGGAGAGGTTCCAGAAGATTGGAGGGTTGCAGGTGTTGTTCTATTATTCAAGAAAGGGAGTAGAGATAGTCCAGGAAATTATAGGCCACTGAGTCTTACTTTAATGGTTGGTAAGTTGATGGAGAAGATCCTGAGAGGTAGGATTTATGAACATTTGAAGAGGCATAATACGATTAGGAATAGTCAGCATAGCTTTGTCAAAGGCAGGTCGTGCCTTATGAGCCTGATTGAATATTTTGAGAATGTGACTAAACAGATTGATGAAGGTAGAGCAGTAGATGTAATGTAAATGGATTTCAACAAGGCATTCGATAAGGTACCCCATGCAAGGCTTATTGAGAAAGTAAGGAGGTATGGGATCCAAGGGGACGTTGCTTTGTCCAGAATTGGCTTGCCCACAGAAGGCAAAGAATGGTTGTAGACAGGTCATATTCTGCATGCAGGTCTGTGACCAGTGGAGTGCCTCAGGGATTTGTTCTGGGACCCCTGCTCTTCATGATTTTTTATAAATGACTTGGATGAGGAAGTGGAGGAAAGGGTTAATAAATTTGCTGATGACACAAAGGTTGGGGGTGTTGTGGATAGTGTGGAGGGCTGTCAGAGGTTACGCTGGGACATTGATAGGATGCAAAAGTGAGCTGAGAAGTGGCTGAGAACTGAGAGTTTAACCCAGTTAAGTGTGAGGTGGTTCATTTTGGTAGGTCAAATACGATGGCAGAATATAGTATTAATGGCAAGACTCTTGGCAGTGTGGAGGATCAGAGGGATCTAGGGGTTTGAGTCCATAGGATACTCAAAGCTGCTGTGCAAGTTGATTCTGTGGTTAAGAAGGCATATGGTGCATTAGCCTTCATCAATCATGGGATTGAGTTTAGGAGCCGAGAGGTAATGTTGCAGCTATATAGGACCCTGGTCACACCCCACTTGGCCTACTGTGCTCAGTTCTGGTCGCCTCACTACAGGAGTGATGTGGAAACCATAGAAAAGGGTGCAGAGAAGATTTACAAGGATGTTGTCTAGATTGGGGAGTATTCCTTATGAAAACAGGTTGAGTGACCTCGGTCTTATTTTCTTGGAGCAATGAAGGATGAGAGATGACCTGATAGAGGTGTACAAGATGATAAGAGACATTTATCATGTGGATAGTCAGAGGCTTTTTCCCCGGGGCTGAAATGGCTAGCACGAGAGGACACAGTTTTAAGGTGCTTGGAAGTAGGTACAGAGGAGATTTCAGGGGTAGGGTTTTTTTTAATGTAGAGAGTGGTGAGTGCATGGGATGGGCTGCTGGCGACGGTGGTGGATGCAGATATGATAGGGTCTTTTAAGGAACTCCTGGATAGGTATATGGAGCTTAGAAAAACAGAGGGCTATGGGTAACCCTAGGTAATTTCTAAAGTAAGTACATGTTCAGCACAGCTTTGTGGGCCAAAGTGCTTGTATTGTGCTGTAGGTTTCCTAAGTTTCCTTTTCTGAAGAATGGTATTGTTCTTCAGTTTTGAAGAAAAGCTGCAATTCAATGCGTCATCGTGATGATTAATTAACCTTCTGTTTCTTCCAATCCTCCTTTGCCACTCCAGCTGGGCTTCCTGCTTCCCCACTTGAAGCTGGTAGTGAGAATTAAAATGTTGCCTTTACTCCTTTGCTCTTCATTAACTGCTCAAACCAGAACGACCTAAACACACAGACTTCTTCACAAAAGCAATGTAGGGCAAAAGTAGATCTTAATCATGAATTCTGTGGTGATACATGACCCCATATGTTCCTATTCTAACCACAATGACTGGCTAACAATTAATACTAAGAAGTTGTCTTCGTCTTTTTCTTCACGATGTATTGGCCCGCTGGTCTGGTTTTGCAGACCACGTCCATAACTAGAGTAATGCCTTAGGGGTGTGTGGAAGTTCTGTCATCCTGACGAAACGCATCTACTGGCTAGGTCTTTCCTAGCTTTGCCTATGCCAGCCACTATCATCATTTTCACTCTACCAGAGTTTCATGCATCAAGAATTTTCTCAATCTTCCTTTACAACTTTGTTGCTATCAGTACGCTGTTTTCCAATATTAATACACATAAAGTTCATGGTATCCACGATGGAGAAGTTAAACGTCTCTATTGAGGCCAGCATTTAAATTAATCTATCCACTCACCTCCAAAAAAAATTCTGGCAGAACTCCCAACTATTTCCAATCCTGTAACGGGAACTGCCTCCTACTCCCATCAGCGTGGAAACTTCTCTTTCTGGTTTCATACGGTACCTTCCCGGAGCAGAGCCTCATCAAGATATTTTGCTTGTGCGCTCTATTTAGAAGGTCAAAGCCACAGTGCAATAGGTGTCGGATGCTGATGCTTGTACTCATCCAAAGTATCTTTGGAAGTCAAGAATGAGGCATAAAACTTGTTGCTAACAGCTATTTTATTAATGTTACAGGAGCAAAGAAACAGCCTCGGGAGAACAAAGAAAAAAAGAACAGACTAATAAGTAATTGTGATCTTCTCATACTCAGACTAGAGATAACAAAATTCCACTGACAACAATTAAAAAATAGATTAGCCAGATTCAAGTAGTGTGATACCTGCTACTGAAGGCAATATTTCTCAAAATTACTGAAGCCACTGCACCACTATTACTTGAAAATAAATAGGTGTTTGTATATATGTAACTATTGTACATGCAGTTTAACTACAAGAAAAATAACAATTCTACACCCTAATCAAACACAGGAAAATGTCCACCTCTGCATCTGTGATACCTTGATCATGATTGTAAAATACTGTGGTGCTGATGTTCATGGCATTGATACTGCGTGTAAATATGAACTTGGGAATAATACTATGCTTAGGTTCATGTTCAGAATTCCTAGTAAAGGCTTGTGGTCAGTAGCTAGTGTAAACCGAGAAGATTTGGGAAAACCATAATTTGCAAAAGGAATGTCAATACCATCTTCACCATCTGGGCATAACTTCATTCACTTGTGACCAATTACCATTCACTTCAAGTGATTGGCACACTGTCCATGATAAAGCTAATCACTAGCACATGGATAGAAGCATTGCAAGTATTTGTGTACAGCTTCATTTTCAAAAATTGCTGTCATCACTCAGTACAAAGAACAAATTCAATATTAACGCAGAATTTTTATTGTGCGAACTTGACTGGAAGTATGTCCAGTTCTTGGGGGGGGGGGGGGGCAATGCTTCAGGATTACAGTTAAGGCGTTATCAAGGATCACAGCTCCATCTACAACTTTAATGTGTGTACAGTAAATAGAACTGAATCTTCTACAAGGCTGAAAGCCATACAGGAATGAACAGAGCCTGATCACTCAAGTGCGAGAATAAAACATAATTTACAATAGATGGTACTGTTGTAACACCAGACTACCAATGCTGACTTTGTTTATCCGTAAAGTACCAGCAGCTGTGTGTGGAATTCAGTGCATCTCTTTCATAACTTTTTGCAGCTTAGGAGGCCTGTTGAAGCATGTCTGAATACGGAATTCCTGAAATTGCCAGCAATTCTCTAAAGGTTCCTGGCATTGAGCAGCAGAGGGTCAATTTGCTGCAGTTTTATGATGGTTGTAATGATATATATAGTGTATGTTGGATGATGTTTTTTTTGGGGGATGGGGAAATTACTGGTAGTGGTACCTGCTACCTTCATCCTGTGTGACAGAGGTTGGGAAGATACTGCTGGCAACACACAGTAGAAAATGTAATTTTAATTCAGCTGCAGGAATCCCTGCCCTTCTTAAACCCCTTCCTTATAACTGCTGCATCACCCATTGGTCAAAGATAGACAGACATTCCTACCTGCTATAGCCTCATCTTCAACCATTGTTTGCACCTCATCAGATCACCATGAGCCTACAGTCACAAAGGTAGACAACTTCTACCAAGTAGTATTGCCTCACTAAATCTGGACACTCTTTAATCCCTCACCTATATTATCACTTTATTCCAATTAGACCGCCCATCAGACCTTGTTAACTTCAGTTGTCAGTAACCTAGCCTGTGCCCATCCTGGTCACTGATGAGTTAAGCTGACTACTGTGAAGTTTCGAACAATTCTTTGTCCAAATCTCTTCATATCTTTAGCTCCATCACTATCATCGCTATGTACATCCCTACTGCCAAAGCTTTTCCTTTCCAATTTACAAAACCCTCAGAAGTCACTGGGAATGGATAACGCTACGAAACTTGTAATATTTCATAGAGCTACCAGTAAGCAAAGAAGGGATGTAGCCTTTTTCATTTGGGAAGATGCAAGTAGTATTTAGAGATGATATTATTGGAGGATTGTCCAAAAAGGCTGTATGGGTAGAACGTAGAAACAAGGGGTCACTGTATTGGAGATGTATTATTGACCTGCAATTGTCAGCAGCGACTTGAGAAACAGGTGGATAGAGACATTGCTCATAGTTGTAAGAACACTAGGGTTGAATTTGTTATTTCTCTACTATTGACTGGGCCATCCAGAATGTTAAGGGTACTAAATACGGTGGATTTTGTGAAATGAGTCCAGGCATGTTTCCCTGAGTCAATATATAGACAGCCTTACTTGGGAGGTGTAATACTGGGGGACCAAGGTAGAGCAAGTAACCGTCATTTTGAAAATAAACTTGTTATTTTCAGTTATTTGGGAAGTATGAGTGTGAGGGCAGCTTGTTGTTCTCGGTGTCGGATGTGGGAGGTCCTGGAGTCTCCGAGCCTCCCGGACGTCCACATCTGCACCAGGTGCACCGAACTGCAGCTCCTGAGGGACCGAATTAGGGAACTGGAGCTGCAGCTCGATGACCTTCGCCTGGTCAGGGAGAGTGAGGAGGTGATTGAGAGGAGTTACAGGCAGGTGGTCACTCCGGGGCCACGGGAGGCAGATAGGTGGGTCACGGTCAGGAAGGGGAAGAGGCAGGTACTAGAGAGTACCCCAGTGGCTGTACCCTTTGACAATAAGTACTCATGTTTGAGTACTGTTGGGGGGGACAGCCTTCCTGGTGGAAGTGACAGTGGCCGGGCCTCCAGCACAGAGGACGGCCCTGTAGCTCAGAAGGGTAGGGATAGAAGAAAGAGGACCATAGTAATAGGGGACTCAATAGTCAGGGGTTCAGACAGGCGGTTCTGTGGAGGTGATCGGGAGTCCCGGATGGTAATTTGCCTCCCTGGTGCCAGGGTTCGGGACGTTTCTGATCGCGTCCAAGATATCCTGAAGTGGGAAGGTGAGGAGCCAGAGGTCGTGGTACATGTAGGTACCAATGACATAGGTAGGAAAGGGGAAGAGGTCCTGAAACGAGAGTATAGGGAGTTAGGAAGGCAGTTAAGAAGAAGGACCGCAAAGATAGTAATCTCGGGATTACTGCCTATGCCACGCGACAGTGAGAGTAGGAATAGAATTAGGTGGAGGATGAATGTGTGGCTGTGGGATTGGAGCAGGGGGCAGGGATTCAAGTTCCTGGATCATTGGGACCTATTCTGGGGCAGGCGTGACCTGTTCAAGAAGGACGGGTTACACTTGAATCCTGGGGGGACCAATATCCTAGCGGGGAGGTTTGCTAGGACTACAGGGCAGACTTTAAACTAGTAAGATGGGGGGGGCGGGAATCAATTTGAGGAAACTGTGGGAGAGGAGGTTAGTTCACCAGTAGAGCAAGTAAATAGACAGTGTGTGAGGGAGGAAAGGCAGGTGATGGAGAAGGGATGCGCTCAGCCCGAAGATGTAGGGGAGAAGAAAGAAAAGGATAATAAATTTGAATGCATTGTTAGGGATGAAAAGAGAGGAGGAGGTGGAGAGTATCTTAAATGTATCTATTTTAATGCTAGGAGCATTGTAAGAAAGGTGGATGAGCTTAAAGCATGGATTGATACCTGGAATTATGATGTTGTAGCTATTAGTGAAACATGGTTGCAGGAAGGGTGTGATTGGCAATTAAATATTCCTGGATTTAGTTGCTTCAGGTGTGATAGAGTAGGAGGGGCCAGAGGAGGAGGTGTTGCATTGCTTGTCCGAGAAAATCTTATGGCGGTGCTTTGGAAGGATAGATTAGAGAGCTCCTCTAGGGAGACTATTTGGGTGGAATTGAGGAATGGGAAAGGTGTAGTAACACTGATAGGAGTGTTTTATAGACCTAATGGGGAGCGTGAGTTGGAAGAGCAAATGTGTAAGGAGATAGCAGATATTTGTAGTAAACACAAGGTGGTGATTGTGGGAGATTTTAATTTTCCACATGTAGACTGGGAAGCTCATTCTGTAAAAGGGCTGGATGGTTTAGAGTTTGTGAAATGTGTGCAGGATAGTTTTTTGCAACAATACATAGAAGTACCGACTAGAGATGGGGCAGTGTTGGATCTCCTGTTAGGGAATGCGATAGGTCAGCTGACAGATGTATGTGTTGGGGAGCACTTCGGGTCCAGTGACCACAATAGCATTAGCTTCAATATAATTATGGAGAAGGACAGGACAGGACCTAGAGTTGAGATTTTTGATTGGAGAAAGGCTAACTTTGAGGAGATGCGAAGGGATTTAAAGAGAGTGGATTGGGTCAAGTTGTTTTATGGGAAGGATGTAATAGAGAAATGGAGGTCATTTAAGGGTGAAATTATGAGGGTACAGAATCTTTATGTTCCTGTTAGGTTGAAAGGAAAGGTTAAAGGTTTGAAAGCACCATGGTTTTCAAGGGATATTAGAAATTTGGTTCGGAAAAAGAGGGATGTCTACAATAAATATAGGCTGCATGGAGTTAAGGAATTGCTCGAGGAATATAAAGAATGTAAAAGGAATCTTAAGAAAGAGATTAGAAAAGCTAAAAGAAGATACGAGGTTGGTTTGGCAAATAAGGTGAAAGTAAATCCGAAAGGTTTCTACAGTTATATTAAAAGCAAGAGGATAGTGAGGGATAAAATTGGCCCCTTAGAGAATCAGAGTGGTCAGCTATTTGTGGAGCTGAGGGAGATGGGTGAGATTTTGAACGATTTCTTCTCTTCAGTATTCACTAAGGAGAAGGATATTGAATTGTGTAAGGTGTGGGAAACAAGTAAGGAAGTTATGGAACCTATGACAATTAAAGAGGTGGAAGTACTGGCGCTTTTAAGAAATTTAAAAGTGGATAAATCTCCGGATCCTGACAGGATATTCCCCAGGATCTTGAGGGAAGTTTGTGTAGAGATAGCAGGAGCTCTGACGGAGATCTTTAAGATGTCATTAGAAACGGGGATTGTGCCGGAGGATTGGCGTATTGCTCATGTGGTTCCATTGTTTAAAAAGGGTTCTAGAAGTAAGCCTAGCAATTATAGACCTGTCAGTTTGACATCAGTGGTGGGTAAATTAAAAGAAAGTATTCTTAGAGATAGTATTAATAATTATCTAGATAGACGGGATCTGATTAGAAGTAGCCAGCATGGCTTTGTGTGTGGTAGGTCATGTTTGACAAACCTTATTGAATTTTTTGAAGAAGTTACGAGGAATGTTGACGAGGGTAAGGCAGTGGATGTAGTCTATGGACTTCAGCAAAGCCTTTGACAAAGTTCCACATGGAAGGTTAGTTAAGAAGGTTCAGTCGTTAGGTATTAATGCTGGAGTAATAAAATGGATTCAACAGTGGCTAGATGGGAGATGCCGGAGAGTAGAGATGGATAATTGTTTATCAGGATGGAGGCCGGTGACTAGCGGGGTGCCTCAGGGATCTGTTTTGGGCCCAGTGTTGTTTGTAATATACATAAGTGATCTGGATGATGGGGTGGTAAATTGGATTAGTAAGTATGCCAATGATACTAAGGTAGGAGGTGTTGTGGATAATGAGGTGGGTTTTCAAAGCTTGCAAGGAGATTTATGCCGGTTAGAAGAATGGGCTGAACGTTGGCAGATGAAGTTTAATGCTGAGAAGTGTGAGGTTCTACATTTTGGCAGGAATAATCCAAATAGAACATACAGGGTAAATGGTAGGGCATTGAGGAATGCAGTGGAACAGAGAGATCTAGGAATAACAGTGCATAGTTCCCTGAAGGTGGAGTCTCATGTAGATAGGGTGGTGAAGGCGGCTTTTGGAACGCTGGCCTTTATAAATCAAAGCATTGAGTACAGAAGTTGGGATGTAATGTTAAAATTGTACAAGGCATTGGTAAGGCCAAATTTGGAATATTGTGTACAGTTCTGGTCACCGAATTATAGGAAAGATATCAATAAATTAGAGAGAGTGCAGAGACGATTTACTAGGATGTTACCTGGGTTTCAGCACTTAAGTTACAGAGAAAGGTTGAACAAGTTAGGTCTCTATTCATTGGAGCGTAGAAGGCTGAGGGGGGATTTGATCGAGGTATTTAAAATTTTGAGAGGGATAGAGTTGACGTGAATAGGCTGTTTCCATTGAGAGTAGGGGAGATTCAAATGAGAGGGCATGATTTGAGAGTTAGGGGGCAGAAGTTTAAGGGAAACACGAGGGGGTATTTCTTTACTCAGAGAGTGATAGCTGTGTGGAATGAGCTTCCTGTAGAAGTAGTAGAGGCCAATTCAGTTGTGTCATTTAAGGTAAAATTGGATAGGTATATGGACAGGAAAGGAGTGGAAGGTTATGGGCTGAGTGCGGGTAGGTGGGACTAGGTGAGATTAAGAGTTCGGCACGGACTAGGAGGGCTGAGATGGCCTGTTTCCGTGCTGTGATTGTTATATGGTTATATGGTCAAGGCTCACCTTGGCTCTAGTGACAACAATTCTGTTAGTTTTAAAACAGTAGTGGAAAAGGATAGGTTACATCCACAAGTTAGGGTCCTAAACTGGAGCAGGATTAATTTGGAGGGAATTGGGATCATGAGAACATAAGACACAAGAGAACAATTTGCTATTCATGAGTTTGCTCTGCTATTCGAACATGGCTGATCAGAGAAGGTTCACGAGGAATGTGAGGATATTGTATTAGGAGTGTTTGATGGCTCTAGGCCTGTACTCGCTGTAATTTAGAAGAATGGTGTGTGGGGGGGGGGGGAACTCAATGAAACCTATCAAATGTTGAAAGGCCTAGATAGAGTGGATGTGGTGAGGATGTTTCCTGTAGTGGAAGAGTCTAGGACCAGAGGGCACACCCTCAGAAAAGAGGGGAGTCCATTTAGAACAGAGATGAGGAGGGATTTCTTTCACCAGCAGGTGGTGAATCTGGGGGATTCATTGCCACGGACTATTGTCAAAGCCAAGCTCATGTAACTTGACTATTGTCAAGCTCATGTAAAGTGAAGGCTGATAAATTCTTGATTTGTAAGGGTTTCAGAGGTTACGGGAGAAGATGGAAGAATGGGGTTTTGAATGATAATATATCAGCTAAAAAGGAATTGCAGAGTCTACTCAATGGGCTGATTAGCCCGATTTGGCTCCTATACCATATGGTGTTAAATGGGGCCCAAAATTTCTCACAATACTCCAAACGTGGTCTGACTAATGCCTTACAAAGCCTCAGCCATAGGCTTGCAGGATATGGCAGAGGTGGACGAGATGAGCCTGCTTGAAGGGGAAGAAACAAACAAGGCAGGCTTTTAAAAAAATGTGATAGCAAGCATCCAGGAGCAGTATGTTTTTGTTAAGGTGAAAGGTAAGCCTAGCAAGTTTAGGGGACTTGGGCTGACGATATTGAGGCAAAGGTAAAGAAAAAGGAGGAAGCATAGACTGATGGATTCACTCTTCAACCCAATGACTAGAAGAGGGAAATCAGGAAGGGAAAGAGAGGGTCCGAGATGGATCTGGTAGGCAAGGTTAAGGCAAATCCCAAGAGGTTCTATAGATATATGAAAAGGGTGGCTCGGGACTGAGAAAGTCCCCTTCAAGTACAGCAGGGTTGTCAATGTCTTGAGCCGCAGGAGATGGGTGGGATTTTTAAATGGACATCTCTCCTCAGTGTTTACTCAGAGTATCATGATTGCTCAAGTAGTAAGGGAAACAGGTGGCGATATTTTGGAGAACATTCATATTACCAGAGAAGAGGTGTTTACATTGCAGTAAAGTGGATAAAACCCTAGGCCTTGACCAAGTGCTTTCTTGGAATTTGTGGGAGGGTAGAGAGGAAATAGCTGAGGCACATGCAGAGATGTTTGTTTCATTGTTAGCCGCTGGTGAAGTTTCCGAAGACTGAACTATGGCTAATGTCATTTAAGAAGGGGAGCTAGGACACGCTAGAGAACTGCAAGCCCATCAATAGTGGGGAAGTTTATGGGAAGAATTGTAAGGGACAGATTCTACCAGCATTTAAATAGACAGTCTGAATAGGAGTGAGCATGGCTTTATGCATGGATAGTCACGTTTGATGACCCTTTTGAGTTTTGAATTAACCAACAAGGTAGATGAGTGTAGGGCAATGGCAGTTGTCTATTTGGAATCTAGCAAGACCCTTACAAGATCCCACATTGTAGACTGGCATTCCCATGGAATACTGGGAGAGAAATTTTGCTGGATTTAAAATTAGCCTGGAGGTAGGAAACTGTGCTGGGTGAAGGTTTCTCAGATGGAGGCTGATGATTAGTGGTATGCTCTACCCTTGTTATTTGTACAAATTATTTGGATGTAAGTGCACAAGGATTGATCAGGAAATTTGTGGATGATACAAAGTTAGGTTTGTTGATAGGGAAGATTAGCCGAGATTACAGGGGGATCTTGTCCAAGTTGATAAGTGGCAAATGGATTTCAACATACATGTGTAAGGTGATGTATTTTGAAAAGTCAAAACAGTAGGACTTGTCCTAGAAATGATAGGTCACTAAGGAGAGTAATGGAACAGAGGGACTTGCAAATACAAGTATATAGTTCACTGAAAGTGTCACCACAGGTAGATAGGGTGGTGAGAAAGATATTTAGCATGTTGACCTTCATCAGTCAGGGTTGAGTGTCGGTGTTGGGACATTATGCTGCAATTGCACAAGATGATGGCGAGGCTGCACTTGGAGTACTGCATACAGTTTTGGTCACCCTGCCTATAGGAAAACGTGGTTAAATTAGGAGTTCCAAAAAGATTTACTTTGATGTTGCCAGGACTAGAGAGCCTGATTTATAGGGAGAAATTGGCCTGACCGGATCTTTATTCCTTGGAACATGGGAGAGTGAGGGGTAACCTCACTGGAATGTTTAAAATTATAAGATCATTGTCTTTTTCCCCCAGGTAGGGAAGTCCAAAATTAAGGGTTATAAGTGAAATTGGACCAAAGGGGCAATTTTTTCCACACAGGCGATGAGTATGGATCACGTTGCCAGAAGTGGTTAAGACAGATACAACACTATCATTTAAGAAACACTTGGGTAGGTACATGGAAGGGTGGAGCTTAGAGGAATATGAGCCAAATGCAGGAAATCAAGACCAATTGGGTGGGTCTAACGGCCTGTATCCATGCTGTATGCTGCCTGACTTTAGTAGATATGTCATGTAGATAATTTTCAAAATTAAAATCTTTGGTGGAACAAAAAGATTTGCATCCAGAGAACATGCATTTGAGAGAAGTTCTGGGCAGAGTTGTTTGACAGGAGTAACTGAGAAAAGGACCTTTCCTTTTAAGAGAAAGGTAGAAATGGATTATTTAGGATAATAGGGATTGTTTTAGTAAAAAGAATGCTTTATTTTTCAATCCATAAAAGTGTTAATAGCTGGATCCATCCACATTTCTTGATAAATATGCCTCTTTTACATTAAATCATCATTGATATAAAGATCAAGTTATCACAGTATTCACTATTTCATTTGCTGCAAGCCAACTTACATAAATTTGTTGAATTTCAGTTTTATTGCTCTTCTTCCCCTTTGCTCTAGAGGGCGATGGTGCACCTAAAAACATTTGTTAAAATGTGATGCATGCCACTTCAAATCGTGATTTGCTACATTCAGGCAAGTTGTAAATACAATTGCTTCATGAAAGTCATGGGCTTGAGCTTTAGCAAGTACTTGCTAGAGAGACAAAGCTAAAACTTCATCTGCAATGACAACTAGCAAATCTAAAGTAATTATATTGAACATCACCTTTTAAGCTCAAGATGCTCTTTCAAAGAAAAAAAATCATATTTAGCTTTGAAGCCAAGTAGTCTATTTCATAACCAAATTTGAGGGAAAAGGGCTAGCTGTCTATCTGACCATCCACTGTCAAGTTCAACACTGGATGACTGCAGTGTCTGTTGCTACAGCCTGGGTCGTCTTGTTTTAAAATCTAGGATAGAATATTTGGTGTGGAATCCAGCCATACATCCCAACTGGACAACTTATGTCTCCTTTCATCAGTCCTTCCTCATTCAAATCTATCAGTGTAACCGTCTATTCCCTTTATCCTTCTGTAGTCTTCTCTTTAATGTAGCTCCACCAGTTGATCAACCACTTCTACACTGGGGAATTACACATCTCACTCCCAGTGAAGAGGTTTCTTTTGAATTCCTTGTGAACTTTCTAAATACCAGCCAATCAAAATCTACTTAGAAGGCCTTCACGAGATTACCCTCGAATCGATTCTCAGCAGGAAGGGGGCCCCAAACATTTAGATGGGTGGTACAGCGCACGTCGCATAGAGACACTGCCTCAATTCTCCTGTGACCTAGGGTCAATCCTCATGTCTGTGGGCTCCAAGTGATTTCCTCCTACATCCCTGTTGGCATGTTAATTGACCACAATAAACTGCTCCATCGTAGCCCGCCTGCTCTCACCATATTCCCATCAGAAGGGTTGATGGGAAAATGGTTAAGAGTAGGCAGGACTATGATGGTGCTTAGCAGCAGCTCCTTTCAGCTCATCTGCAGAACGTTTAATTTCTACCTCTAATGTCTCTTTTTCCCCCCCTTTTCTGGGTGAACAGGGTCCTGATGGAAAACCTGACCTGGAGTTATGCTCAGACCGTTTCTTTGCGGTGGTAGGACCCAGTCCCAGGGGCTCACGACTGGCTGCTTTTCGAAGTTCCAAGGATGTGCCTTCGGGGTTCCTGCAGCCGAGCTGGTTCTATGTGGGTGCCGCCGACTGAAATGTCGCAGAAGAAACGGGAACATTGGGAATAGTAGATCTCCCTCATTGGTGGGAGAGAGTTTGTTGCTGACTCGAGTCGGGAGAACTCGGATAAAAAGTGATGCGACAGACTTTACCATCGCAAATCAGCCAGTTGTTTTGTTACGTTTCCTCTCTCACTGTGAAAGGCAAGTATCTCTCTTTCCCTTTATTAGGAAGAGGGAGAGCCTGTGGTATGTGGAATTGTCGGGTGAGTAATTAGATTTTGTTCTCCGTATCATTGTCATTTTTGGGAGTTTTGCTTTTGCTTGCTTGGTAGGTGGAGGGTGCTGATGCCTTTTTTTGCTGGGGGGGGGCGCTGTTTTGCCGCTGCTCGTGCGCGGAAGGTTCAAACGTTTTTACCGCCACTCATCTTTTGGAGCGCTCTTCTGGTTTTGTGGATCTCTGTGAAGAACAAGAATTCTTCCATGGTTTTATCAAGTTCTTTAATGTCACCTTTATCATGCATCACAGAAACATGCTCTTTAGCTCACAATATCCATGCTTCTCTTTTTGTTCATCTAAACCAATCTCATGGGCTGTGGTAAAACTGTATTCTTCTCTACCTTGTAGCTTTTATCCCCAGTTATCAGAAGTTATACTTCAAAATTCAGTACAAATAGAAAGTAGATTTTAATTATGGAATTTAAAATGAGCTTGTGATACTATTTGTTTCAAGTCAAAAAGAATGACATTACAAAAAGTACTTGATTCAATATATCAATTTTTCAATTTAATTTTGAAAGAAGAACTTTGTTGTAGTACAGTATTATTAGGAGGGAAAACTTTAGTGGACAATAACCAGATGAGATTTTATTACAAACACAAGAGATTCTACAGATGTTGGGTATCTTGACCACCACCACACACAGTGCTGGAGAAACTCAGCAAGTCAAGCAGCATCTATGGAGGGGAATAAATAGTTGACAATTGGGACTGAGATGAAGGGTCTCAGTCTCAATCATCCACTGTTTATTCCCCATCCATAGATGCTGCCTGACTTGCTGAGTTTCTCCAGCACTTTGTGTGTTGCTTGAGATTTTATTAGGCATTCATAAACTCAGTTTGTAAGATTATAAGACACAGGAGCAGAATCAGGCCATTCAGCCCATCGAGTCTGCTCTACCATTCCATCATGGCTTATCCCAGATCCCATTCAACCCCATAAACCTGCCTTCTCACTATATCCTTTGATGCCCTGACCAATCAGGAAATCACCAACATCCACCTTAAATATATGCACGGACTTGACCTCCACCACAGTCTGTGGCAGAGCATTCCACAGATTCACTCCTCTCTGGCTAAAGGGTCACCTCTCAATTTTGACACTGTCCCCTTTAGTTTGGGATACACCCAGATACACCCATCAGAGTAAACAACCTCTCCTCATCCACCCGATCTAGCCCTTTCAACATTTGGTGAGTTTCAATGAGATCCACACCCACCCACCCACCCCCCCCCCCCCCGCCCCGCACATTCTTCTAAATTCCAGTGACCACAGGCCCAAAGCTGCCAAATACTTCCTCGTATGTTAACCCCTTCATTCCGGGAATTATCCTCATGAACCTCCTCTGGACTCTCTCCAATGACGACACATCCTTTCATGAGATATGGGGCACAAAACTGGTGACAATACTCCAAGGTGGCCTGACTAGTGTCTTATAAAGCCACAGCATCATCTCCTTACTTTTACATTCTATTCCCCTTGAAATACATGCCTACGTTGCATTTGCCTTCTTTACCACAGACTCAACCTGTAAATTAACTTTCTGGGAATCTTACAGAGACTGCCAAGTCTCTGATGTTTGAATTTTCTCCCCATTTAGATGACAGTCCACGGTATTGTTCCTTTACCAAAATGCATCATACATTCCCAACACTGTTGCCCATTCTTCCAATTTATCCAAGTCTTGCTGCAATCACATTGCTTCCTCGGCACTACCTCCCCCTCCACCTATCTTTGTATCCTCCACAAACTTTGCCACAAAACCATCAATTCCATTATCTAAATCACTGACAAACAATGTGAAATGTAGCAGTACCAATACTGACCCCTGAGGAACACCATTAGTCACTGGCAGCCAATCAGAAAAGGCCCCTTTTATTCCCACTCACTGCCTCCTGCCTGTCAGCCATTCCGCTATCTACGCCAGTATCTTTCCTGTGATGCCAGGGGATTTTATCTTGTTAAGCAGCCTCGCATGTGGCACCTTACCAAACACCTTCTGAAAATCCAAGTAAATGACATCCACTGCCACTCGTTTGTCCACCCTTGTTATTTCCTTGAAGAACAGATTTGTCAGGCAAAATTTCCCTTTATAGAAACCATGCTGATTTTGACTTATTCTATCATTAGTCTCCAAGTATCTCCAAACCTCATCCTTAATAAATGACTCCAAGACTTTCCCAATCACTGAGGTTAGACAAACTGGCCTATAATTTACTTTCTTTCGCCTTCACCCCCCCCCCCCCCCTTAAAGAGTGGAATGACATTTGCAACCTTCCAGTCCTCAGGGGACCACGCCAGAATCAAGTGATTCTTGAAAGATCACGACCAATGCATACGTTATTTCTTCAGCAACCTCTTTCAGTATTCTGGGATGTAGTCCATCTGGCCTAGGTGACATATTCACCTTAAGACCTTTGAGTTTGCCTGGCACTTTTTCCTTTTTATAGCAATGGCACTCACTCCTGCTCCCGGATACTCAGTGACCTCTGGCACATTGCTAGTGTCTTCCACACTGAAGACAAATGGAAAGTACAATTTAATTTCATCTACCATTTCTTTGTCTCCCATTACCTCACCAGCATCATTTTCCAGTGCTCCAATATCAACTCTTACTTCCTTTTTTATTCTTTATACAACTGAAAAAAATTAGCACCCTACTTTATATTACTAGCTAGCCATTCATTTCCACCTTCTCAAAGCTTTTTAGGTTGCCTTTTGGTTGATTGCAAAAGCTTCCCAATCATCCAACTTCCTACTCACTTTTGCTACCTTTATGCCCTTTCCTTGGCTTTTACACAGTCCTCATCTTTCTTTGTTAACCACAGTTGCCTACCCCTACCATGAGAACTTCTTCCTCTCTGGGACATATCTACCCTGTGCCTTGTGAACTATTCCCAGAAACTTCAGCCATCTCTGCTCTGCTGTCATCCCCATCAATATCCTCCTCCAATCCACCTGTGCAAACTCCTCTCATGCCTCTGTAATTCCCTTTATTCCATTGCAATATTGATACATCTGACTTGAGCTTCTCCCTCTCCAATTGCAGTATGAATTCAATCATATTATGATCACTGCATGCCAAGGGCTCTTTTGTGTTAAGCTCCTTAATGAGATCTGGGTTATTACACAACACGCAACATAAGATGGCCTTTCCCCAAATAGGCTCAAGCACACGCTGCTCTAAAAAGCCATCTCATGGGTATTCAACAAATTCCCTCTCTTGTGATCTGACACCAACCTGATTTTCCCAATGCCCATACATACTGAAGTCCCCCATTACAATTGTGTCATACACTTATTACATGCCTTTTCCAGCTCCCTTTACAATCTCTACTCCATGTTTTGGCTACTATTTGGAGGCCTATATATGATTCCCATGTGTGTGTTTTTTTTTAAACCCTTGCAATTTCTTAACTCCACCCACAAAGATTCAACATTCTCTGACCCTATGTCACCTCTTTCTAAAGATGTAATTCTATCTCTTACCAACAGAGCCACACCACTACCTATGCCTTCCTGCCTGTCCTTTCAATGCAAAGTTTCTTTGATGTTAAGCTCAACTATGGCCTTCTTTCAGCCACAACTCAGTGATGCTCACAACAGACCACAAATCCCTAATTGTGCCACAAGTTCATCCACCCTATTCAAAATGCTACATGTATTTAAATACAGCACATACAGTCTTGTATTCTTTGTCCTTTTGAATTTTGCCGCTATGGTACAACTTAACTATTTGCTCTGCCTGCATTTGTACCCAGTCATTGGCTTGTCCTTCCTTACAATTCATGTTACACCCATCATCTACTTGTAAACCTGCTGGCTCATACTGGTTCCCACCCCCCATCATCTATCATACTGGTTTCCACCCCCCCTTCCATATTAGTTTAAACCACCCCCAAAAGCTCTCATAAATCTGTCCACAAAAATATTGGTCCCCCTCTCATTCAAGTCCAACCCATCCCTTTTGTACAGGTCCCACTTGCCCCAGGTCCTAATTATCCAGAAATTTGAATCCTTCATCTGAAAATAAGTTTGTATATTTATCTATCTTGATTGCAATCAGTACCATCACCCCATATCTATTAATGTCCTTGTGTAATTACCTGTTTGGTAGAGCAACAGTGACAACTTTAAGTCACCTCCATTATTTACTTACTTTCCATCAAGTACTTTTCATGATTAATAAACTATGCCATAAATCTGAACGAGCTGAGTGTGGTTTAGAGCACACCCAGTTTAGAAATATGGATATGAATGCATGTCCAAGCTTCAAGATTAATGATTGAAAAATGAGAAATAAAACAGAAACAATTTATGTCATCACAAAATCCTTTCCAGTTTTACTGATTCTTACAGCGCTTCAAGTATTTTCTGCAATATTCAGTAAAGCTTTCAAACTGTATGAATTAGAATTGAATTCATGGAACTGTTGGTGAGTTGGGCTAGTACATTATTCTCACTCGTGGATTGAGCACATTTGTGGCAAGTTTTCAAACAGTAATAATTAAAAATATATTTGAAACCTGAATATTGATTCTTCTGGAGGTGGACAAAGCCAGACGAACAACAGTACTGTCAGGCTTTCTTTGGACAGCCTAATGCCATACAGACTCACAAAAACGAAAAATAAGAAACCTACGAGGTTTAATTAGTACAAACATGCCTGGCCTGCTGTCCATCTCCAGAATAAAATATAGTTGAAAACTGACATTGGATCAAATATTCCTGTTAGATTTGAACATTCTGTTTTCATACAATTGATTCTAAATGATTGCTGATTGAGAATTTGTCACTATTGCATTGTGCTGGCATTAAAGCTGACCTAATGATGTATATCAATGGATTTGCCAACTAGAAGCACCAAAAGGGAGTAACCATTTAACTATTAAGAAATTCATATTTACTTCAGCGGCTTTGGAAGCAGTGCAGAGGATGTTCACCGGGTTGATTCCAGAGACAAGTGATTTAGATTATGAGGAGAGATTGAGTCGCCTGGGACTGTACTCATTGGAATTCAGAAGAATGAGAGATCTTAGAGACATACAAGATTATGAAAGGGATAGGCAAGATAGAGGCAGGAAAGTTGTTTCCACTGATAGGTGAGACTAGAACAAGAGGACAAAGCCTCAAGATTTGGGGGAGTAGATTTAGGACAGATGAGGAGGAACTACTTTTCCCAGAGAGTGGTGAATCTGTGGAATTCTCTACCCTCTGAAGCAGAGGAGGCTACCTCAGTAAATATATTTAAGACAAGGTTAGATAGATTTTTGCATAGAAGGGGAAATTAAGGGTTATGGGGAAAAAGGCAGGTAGGTGGAGATGAGTCTATGGCCAGATCAGCCATGATCTTATTGAATGCTGGAGCAGGTTCGACAGGCCAGATAGCCTACTCCTGCTTCCTTGTCTTATATGGAAAATTAAACTGCCAATGACTCAATGTCAGTGTGCAGATTTTCTACAAACATCCTTTCCACAAATCATTCATTTTGAATGTATTAATTCAGGGATAGTGTTATATTAAAAACAATTATATGTAATAGGTTCACCTAGATAATATAAATAATGCTTCTTAACATGAGAGACCTATGCCAATTCTTACCTTTGGCTTCACCTGAACCGTCAATAAGATTGCAATGGTGATTTCATGCCAACAGTGGTCAAACTATTCAACTCAAGTAAATTTGAGCGCATAACGAAATTATTTCCTATAAAAGGAATGAACAACACACTTGTGCTGGACGCATTCCATTATCAAATACACATATGAAAAAGATACCATTAACAAGCCACAACAGGTCATGAGACCTTGTATGTTAAGCCTGAGGATAATAAATAGCTAGGGTATAGAACACAGAAATCTGTAGCACATTACAGGCCCTTTGGCCTACAAGATTGTGCTGACCATGTAACCTACTCTAGAAACTGCTCAAAATTACCTGAAATTACCTTACAGCCAAATACTCTATTTTTCTAAGCTTCATGTACCTACCCAAGTTTCTTAAAAGACTCCATTGTATCTGCCTCCACCACCGTCGCCAGGAGTGCATTCCACGTACACACCACCGTGTGAAAAATTTACCCCTAACATCCCCTCTGAACCTTCTTCCAAGCACCTTAAAACTATGCCTCTATTGGTAGATCAAGAATTACTTTGCATTTTACTAGAAAAATTCAGAACTGGAAATTCTATGAATATAAGAACACATGCTTAGAACTAATGTAAAGTTGATCCAAGAAAGCACAGATCTGAGCAGTGAATTGGACTTTAGGATGATAAATTGGCAATAAAATGAAAATGTCTACATGAATTAGAAGGGACAAAAATTTTGGATAAAGGACGGAAAACCAGATAAGCTGCCATAGAAAACTCAAATGCACAAAGTAGCTTAGTATAGTACTGTTTTGACACAGCTAAATCAAAATATTAGAAACATGGGAAAAAAAATACAGACTCTGGCAACTTTGAAACAGGGTTTGTTTTAGTTCTCACATTTGTGGAAGATTTTGCATTGAAAATATGTGATAATGAATACAAACACACCTCACTTTGGTTCTAAACTATATACTCAATTTTCATTTATGGTTATCCCTTGCCTTTCCTCCAAAATGCACCCTCATGTATGACTATTATCAAGTAAAAAGAACAAATGATATTGGAATCATAAATGAAACACTTGTAACATCGACAGTTTAAATCATAAGAAATAAAAAGCAAAAAACAGCAGTCAACTACTTTGAATAGGCAGGTGTTTATTTTGTTCAGGCTTTGGGTTTTTATTTTACATTATCAAACAGAGCTGAGGTACTAGTGATATTCCAGGACAAAATTTTCCTTTTTTAACTTCCGGTTATCATAGTAACAAGACATACGCAAAAGTAGTAATGAATATACAGTTGCATGGGTACAACAGTCAAGCCAAGTAAGCCATATTCTGTTCAAAAACCAGTACTATTGAAACTGCACACTACTGCACCACAGAAGCCTTGAGAGCTCAGCTTGTGAAATAATTTTTAATTCATACATAAAAGAAAAATGCTGCTCTCCAAAAAATTGTTCACAAGCTTGTTAGTTTTGTCAGTGTATAAAGAAGTTCTGATAAAAATCAGCATGCTCTTGTTTGGCCAGACAACTTCCCCAGTTGAGCTTTAATGATTGTTTAAATACCGTGGAGAAAAGAAAATGCATGGGCAATCCATTTAGTGTTATTTTCTTGTACTCCAAGAAAAATGAGGATTACAAATGGCAAACGTATATAAAGAACCCAAGCCACACCGTCTTACAGTATTTTCAGTAGGAAAATTAAGAACTAATTAGTTATCTAAATGGATAAGCAAAAAATCTGCAATACATTACAGCTCCGGCATGCAGGGGGAAAAGCAGCCATTTCAGGCAACATTTCAAAGTGTGATAGACCGGTCAGATTTTGTAAAGACCAAGAAATCTTCGTGCCTGTAAATGCCACACCATAAGTAAGGCAGAATTATGATTCTTAGCAACAGTGAAACCAACTATACCTGCAGCCCTACTTTAACAACGCATGAGGTGTAGGCACTTAAAGGATGCAAAAAATCTTAACTGGATAGTTTCGTGTGGTTTTACTTTCTCCAGTAAAAATACAGTAAAAGTGGTGTACAGCATGAACTAGAAACAGTTTCTCCAACCCCACCAAACAATTAGCATGCTTTGATGCTTAGATTAGAAAGAAAGTCATAAGACAAAGCTATAGTGTTCTATGCTGAAAATCCTTACATGACAAAAATAATAATAAAATCAGTGACACTCATCTAAAAGAGTGTAAAAAAACTGGAGCACAGAAATAAATTAGAGGGGAGATAAACAATCCTCTTAAATAAAAATCCTAAATCATATTATTCCAGGTAAGTAAACCAACTATGCAGAATTACAAAACCCTAAACAATATGGAAGCCCTATAACAAAAATTAATAGAAGATGCATAATTTTACAAATTCTGCATGTGAATGCTTTCCTTCCTTCAAATGCACAATTGAAAGAGATCTCTGTATGCTAGAGGACATTCTATTTTTAAAATGTGTGCAAGTGAGTAAAGAGAACTTTCCAGCCTATGCAACACAAAGGTTTGTCTTCAGTTACTTTTTGCCCTTTCAAATGCAATTATCTCAAAATTATGCTTAATTATTTGTAAGTGCATTTCTGAGGGGCCATCGCCATCTTAATTGATGGCTAAATTTAGGGGAAAAAAGACAAGTTGGGCCCAGATGAAGCGATAAAGGAATGGGGAAACATGAATTCATAGACATGATTTGGGTGGGGTTTAAATACTAACAGTTTCAGCAAAACTACAAGTGATGTATGCTTTCAAGTTCTCTTTGCACACATGAAATTTAGTTAACAGATTTGGTTGAGAAACTTATCATTTTGAAGCATTAAAAAGATCCAATTCACTGGTGTCTCATTGTTCAGATATTGTAGTCACTGTCATAAAGCCACTTAGCATTCAGATGTTATCTGCATAAACTGTCCTTTACACTAAACAGCTACAGAGTTCCATCATTAAAAGTGCAATATTATACAATGCAAAGAACTAAATGTGTCTTCCAATTAAAAGTAAACTGATGCAGGTTGAGTTTTGGCAATTACATTTTTTTGTATTTATTTCCAATGAAGACACTGACATTTTCTCCACATTTGTGCTTGTGAAGCTAATAGATCAATTACAAGACAGCCAGCAATGATGAATTGCAATACTTTACCAACAGGGTAAGATTACTAGCCAATATTCACACTGTGGTGGATGGCAATGACAAATAAGCAGTGGGCTTTAGAACCAGTATTAACAGGAGCATCCTCCCTCACTGACTGGTTGTTCTTGGGTCTTTTCCAGTTTTATATCAATCACTGAAAGTCATCTGTGTTAAGGGAAAGTTTACCATACATTTTAAAGCCTTTCTGCTTAAAGAAGGGCTGATCATTAACAATTACCAAAGAACTCAACAAATTCAGAGCTTCATAAAGCATCAAGACTCCATCAAATTGCAACATATTCCGGGTATTTTATAAAATGTATTGAATAAACAGATTCACACCTTCCTATATTATAATGAACGGGCTGAAGTTCTGACAGCAAACTTGTGATTCCAGCTTTAAACTACACATGCATTGAAACAATGGTTCCCAACATGTTTGAATGAAAACCCCACTTGCATAAACCTGGAAAAATATGCATACCTCATTCCCAACATACATGCCTGATAACATCATAGCTCAGAGTTGGAGCTTTTTCAGTGATTCTGTGACAGCTGGTAGTCCCTAAAGCTGTTATCTAGAGTGTTGAGAAATCTTTATTTTGCGAACTTTAATATTGAATTAATTTAAAAGTCTTTGTGTCACTCACATCCAGCAAGAGATTACTTCTGAATAACTTCATACAATTTCCTAGAACTTTCCAATTTCCCTTCTTAAAAATTCCAGCAGAACTCACAATATTAGAAAACGATAATGCAACTCCTGAGTTTATAAATTCAGGACAAAAAGCAAAATTATCTAGTTGCCTCCCCCCCCCCCCCCCCCACAGTTCTGTAAGTATTAAAGACCAAGTTCAATTTCATTTTACTGGTGCAAAGCAAATAAAGGATACTGTCTTCCCTGCTCTTGTCCTGTGTGCTTTCCATTCCAGGCAAGGCAGCAGCTACACGCCGGAAAAGCTACGGTAAGAGATACACAAAAATAAAAACTTACATTTCATGAATTTTAAAAATGGATTGGTGTGATGGGAGGCATAAATAGGTGCAAAAATATTGGGAAAATATCTCTATCAGTCCCTTTAATTTGGTCCGTTCCTGTATCCTTGACTAACCAAATCCCCAAAGAGTTCAGCAAGCCACAAATAAGAAACTAAGATTTTTATTACAACTTTAATGTTACATCTTCTATTCAAGTTTAAACAAGAGGTGCAGATGCCAGAAGCATTATAGTTCCATTCCAGAACAATCTGGCAAAAGTACACTTTCTGGAAAATATTGCTGCATCCTTTTAAAAAAAATCAGAAAAACATTCAATCTGAATGCAATTTTGAATTAACAAGTCAAATTTACAATCAACTGGTTTCGAAGACACAAAGAAGCAAACAAATTTATCAAAATAATGGGGATCCGTGAACTCATAAATATTCAACAGTACACTGAATAAATCCATTTAGAAAGCACTAAAGGTGACAGCAAACAGCACAAAAAAGCCCAACTTTACCACAAAAAGCATCCATGAATAATTCTTTTAATTGTAAAAATGTGTAGGTTATTACTGGAGATATACCCAAAGCAAATCGTAAAAGATGACTTAAACAGAGCTAGTCCTTTTCAGATAGCACAGAACTGCTGACAGAACATTGCTTTGTTGCAGAAAACCAAAGAGAACTGAACTGCAGTGAGCACATAGTTTTCCCACAGCCAATCCAGTTATCAAATCAATAAATATGCAAGTTTAGCGAGACAAGCAGACTGGCTGACCAAATGACATTGAGCAGCAAGCAGGTTTAAATTTTCTCAGAAAATTTAGATAATAGTATTGTCTGGTACTACAGACAAAATATTTCAGAATTATGGAAGAGTTAACATATTGGCATGCAAGAATGACTGATTAATAGAAAGCAGAAGGTTATTGTAGATAGAATCCAGATCCTTCCTATATCCAAGTAGCATCATCTTTTACTCCAGCACCCGCAGAGGTCAACAGATGATATTAACAACTGCTTAGAATTGCTGTCATCACCTTTGCTTCCCATTCTTTAGTTGCCGACTACTCGAACATTTAACTCTAATCACGTGGCACTGCATAGTCAGCTTTGTAGGGGGGAAAAAAATCACCGAACTGATTTAAAGGAAACTTCAATATTTCTGATTAAGAAATAAATGTACATTCCAATACAGGTAAAAACAATGCTAATGTATTACTGATTGTGAACTGTTATACTCAGAAGTATTTACCAGTGTTTTTGCAATGCAAGTTGAAGAAAGCATCTACTTTTAGCACACTACTAATTATACAGTAGGGCGAACCAATATTGAGGTACAGCATTAACTAAGGAATAGCCCTTTGGTCTATTCAGAAGTTGTTGACCCGCCAGCAGATTGAGATATCTATGGAGGAATTCCGTCAACTGGCACATTGGCAGCTGCAGGATACGTGTTGAGGAATGCACTGAAGCTTGGGTGCAGCACCACAAGGGCTCAGTGGGGAAGAACCAGTGTAAGGTTCTTGTTACTGGAGAGGGAATGGCCAGGTTGGGTGAGGAAACCCCTCAATTATGGTAGTAGTATACCACTCTAAAGGGGCCACAAGTGGCAGCAGTGGTATTGACGTGTAGGAATGTAATAGGTGCTGAAAGCACAAGAGGGCATAGCTTTAAGGTGCTTGGAAGTAGGTACAGAGGAGATGCCAGGGGCAAGTTTTTTTTAAAAAAAAACGCAGAGAGTGGTGAATGCGTGGAATGGGCTGCTGGCAGTAACGGAAATGATAGGGTCTTTTAAGAGACTCCTGGATGGGTACATGAAGCTTCGAAAAGTAGGCTATGGATTAGCCTAAGTAGTTCTAAGGCAGAGGTCGGCAACCTTTTTGCCTGTGACACTGGATTGCATATTAATGAGCAAACAGTAGACCAGTTAAATGCCATAAAAAACTTAACTAGATGTATTTAAATGGATAATTCCCATATTTTATGTATTGCCTCAAATTAATGAATAATGTATGCTAGAAAATCATTCGTGCTTTAGGTTGCCTACTCCTGTTCTAAAGTATGGACATATTTGGCACAGCTTTGTGGGCCAAAGGGCCTGTATTGTGCTGCAGGTTTTCTATGTTTCTATATTTTTTAAAAGAATGAAATGCATTGCACAGTTTGTTCTTGTTTTATTATTATGAATAAAGCATATTTTGAGTTTTAAAAATTACAGAATAGATCTCTGCCTTATCACTATCAATAAAATAATTGTTATCTTTAGCATTCAGCATTTGCTGCTGTGTTCTGAGGAAAATAGAGGTGCAGATTATAATGACCTAAATATTGAGAACAAGTACTCATAAAATACCTATAATCTATTAGATCATGAGAATTTTACTATAATCGCATGTTACTCCAATCAGTTGTTCACTAGGAAATTCTATCCCCATTGGAGTTTTCTGTTGGCCCCCGATTAATGAGATCTATTATGTATGTATTAAAAACTCAATTCACTATTGAACACTGCATAATTTTATAATTTCTACTTCCTAAAAAAGGCAGCACATAATGCCTTTTCTTCCTTAAAATGAAGAGAAATGGTGTTAGCGCTATAACTTCCAACAGATTGGGAAAAAACTCAAAAATCTAGTATACCTAGCTCAAAAGTTTAATGGAAAAAGGCTTAGTATGTTTAATATAAAAATTGAGATCTGATCACCTTCATACAACTTTCTAAAATATGGGCTCCTAACTGAGACAGGTAACAAAATTGGGTTCAAGTAGGGATGCACCATCAATAACTCTCGGAGACGGGAGGCGAACGATAGGCTTTTATTAGCTGCAAGAGATCACGATTAGCAGCAAGTGACCACCACACAACATCCTGGAGACTGAGGGGGGAGCAGTGCCTCCAACTGCCTTTATACAGGGGTCTGTGGGAGAAGCCACAGGAGCAGTCAGCAGAGGGGCATGTCCAGACAGGTATATGTAGTTCACCACAAGTAGGTAATACACAGAGGAGTGAAAAACAAAATTAAGAAATTGTGGTGCATCCCGTAAAACAAGTCAAACAAACACACTATCGTGTCCAAGAATCCACTGCTCATCAAAAGATATCCAAAATTCATTTCTGTGCAAACTACATTAAGAATAAGATTACATACAAGGCTGTATAAATTCCTAGTTATCTGTATGGAAGCTGTAAGAAAAGCAGAATGTTAAAGCTTTTTTTAAAAAAATCTGAAAGAAATAGCTATGGATCAACCTACAACCCTCAATGTTTGATACAAGATATTGGGAAAAGTCTTACCTACAACACTTCTGAAACCTGCAACTCACTTAATTTTCAGTTCAGCGCACTTTTGACAGCTATCTGAAGATACTGACTTCCTGTTGAATGTTTATTTTTAAGGGCTGGAATTGGTCTTTGTACGGTGATGCTAAGCTGTAAACTTCAGGTATAGTGCCGAAATACACTCAGTGGCCACTTTATTAGGGACACCTGCTCATTAATGCAGATATCTGATCAATTATGTGGCAGCAGCTCAATGCATAAAAGCTTGCAGACGTGGTCAAAAGGTCAGTTGCTGTTCAGAACAAACATCAGAATGGGGAAGAAATATAATCCAACGGTGGGATTACTGCTGGTGCCAGATGGGTATTTGAGTATTGCAGGAACTGCTGATCTCCTGCAGGTTTCATGCAAAGTCCCTAGAGTTTACAGAGCACGGTGTGAAAAACAAAACATCCTGTGAGTGGTAGATCTGTGGGTGAAAATTCCTTGTTAATGAGAGGGGCCAGAGGAGAATGGCCAGACTTGTGTATGCTGGCAGGAAGGCAATAGCAACTTATTACCATATATTACAGCAGTAGTGTGCAATGAAGCATCTCTGAATGCACAACCTGTTGGACCTTGAAATGGATTGGCTAGAGCAGCAAAAAAAAACACTGGGTTCTATTCCTATACCTAATAAAGTGGCCATTGAATGGATAATACCTACAAACTACATTGCAGAAGTTCTTCATAGCTTCTTCCTTAAAACCGCGACTGACAGGAGAACTAGTTCCCTCCAAAACACTCAACGTCCTCACTCTAATCAAACTCACAAAAATCCATAACTAATGTTACATGGGACTACTCTAAAGAGGCAAATTAACTCCAACTTTAAAGAGCAATTGGGGATGGGTTTTAAACACTGACCTTCCCAGCAAAGTTCAAGTTCCAGGAGCAAACAAACTGCTTTTTATGCTGGTGGTTTGTGCATTGGGAAGTGTTTCAGTTATGTTCACTCGCCAAACCTCAGCCCTTTATAAAGCTGCATTCAACTCTACGTGAGAAGAGTGCCCTGGGAACAGCATAAACTTGGTCTAACTGCTATTGAATGCAGCAACAAACCATTTGCTGGCAGAGCTCAAAAGGTTGAACAGCATCTGGTGGGCAGGGGGGTGTAAATGGACCTGAAATGTCAACAATTCATTTTAATTCCTTCCCACCACCACCACAAATGAAGCGTGACCTGCCAAATTCTGACAGCAGGTTGCTTGTTGCTTCAGATTCCTGCACCTGTGGTCATTTGTGTCTCCACTCAGCTATTTTATGTAATCCTGAAATTATTTACAGTGGTCAGGTGAGTGGCAAGGGTCACAAATGCTTAGTGCAATCAATTTGTATGCAAGGCAAATTCTAAATATTGTAACATTTTAGGTGACAAAATGCATCATCTATAGTCAGGTAGTGATATAAAAAGTGGATACCATGATTGAAAAAAGGAAAGTGTAAACTATCTTATAAACTTAAAGACAAGTAATAGCTCAGAGAAATTGCTGAACCTCATGCTGAAAGATGTACAAAATTTCTGTGGATTAAGGAATAATCAAATGCTTATTGAAGACAGGCCAACAAAAACTCATATCATCCAAACTTCGTGCAATTTTCAAATTCCAATTGAAAGAGCATCTTATCTCTCTTATTGTCATCATGATCAACAAAGAATGCTGCATTCTCATGTCTCCAATGCTGTCATGAATCTTTCCATCATGAAAATTGTTCCACACAGGGTTGATGTGAGTATTCAGCCATGAGTAAATACTTATTTTATATTTAAAAATTGAATAGAAATCTTCTTTATTTTAGTACCATATTCATACTTCAAGATAAAGAAATTAATTCTCTTAGAAACTATGGCATTCATAAATATTTGAATTTAGACCAAATGGAAGTTACATTTACCAAAAATAAGTCTCAAAGTTGAAAAAAGTATCAGATGTAATAGTGGATCTGCAGTTTCTTGCTTTTCATGCACTGCAGAGGGACCACAAATGTCAGAAAACAATGGAATTATACCAAAATATTAACCTAACTCTCCTTTTCCTGATCATTTTCCTGATACACATTCTACTTTATCATTTTCATTCAATTTAAATCTCTGCTACCAGAGAATGCCAGATTTATCTTGCATGGACAAGTTAATTGGAATGTGGCCAAATTATTTCTGAATTACTACACTTGGAACAATAGTAAGGAAGTTACGCATATTATTCACTATCAACACAGCTGTAATATCATTACAACGAAAACTACTTTTTTGTAATGTCAATATCTAATTTAGCATAAAATTTGATGTTAACATACTCAAAAAAGATACTGCATGACATATTTAAGAATTAGCTGCACTGTTAAAAAATACAAGAGGAGATAATGTAGCTGCATGTTGTTAATTTGTTCTTTTAGATTGAATGTGTAATTCTTTAAATAATAAACTAAGATTATTGTCACTCTCTTCTGGAGGAAAGAAAATACAACAGAGTTGCACATTTCTCATTCAGTTATGTGAAGCATTTTGTCAAATGCTTACCTCAACATTTTATCAAACTATTCCTTTAGCTACAATAGAGATACTATCAAAATAAATACATATAATTTCACAGCATTTGCAGAATTGAAATCTCCATAATAGTCAAGGTATGACAGTTTGTTTGCATTGTATGTTGAGGGGGGAAATAAACGGGATGCCATTAGCTTGCCAAATGATTGAATGGTGTTGCAGCATCAAGCTTGCAGTTAATGTCAGGAAGACCATAGAACTGATTGCGGACTTCAGGAAAAGGAATTCTAATGAACACACAGTAGTCCTCACCACAGGGTCAGTCAGCAGGGGAAAGGGTGAGCAGCTTCAAGTTCCTGGGTGTCAATATCTCCAAGGATCTATCCTGGGCCAAACACATCCATGCAATCACAAAGACATGCCACTAGCTCTACTTCATTAGGAGTTTAAGGAGAGTTGGTATATCACCAAAGACTAGCAAACTTGTACATTCTAATAGGTTGCATAACAGTCTGGCGAACTCATCCATGGAGAACTCTCATCATGCAGAACATGCCCTCTTCTCATTACTACCTTCTTGGAGGACGTATAGGAACCTGAAAACGCACGTTCAATGGTTTTAGGAACAACTTCTTCAGCTCTGCCATCAGATTTCTCAATGGCTAATAAACCAATGAACACTATCTCACTATTTTGTTTTGTATTTTTCATTGTAACTTATGGTAATCTTTTGTCTTGCACTGTACTGCAAATGCAAAACACGTTAGGGATAATAAATCTGATTCTGATTTGCACTGAAATAATAAATTCTTCCAAATGCTTTCTCCCACGTCATCTTAGGTATAATTTACAATTGCAATAGGCAAAAGGTGAAATGGGCAAGACAAAATAAAATTACTACTGGTGACAGTGTTTAAGCATTCTGCTGTATTAGCATGTGTTTTTCCCTCCCTGCTACATTTGAGCTTGGAAAGATCCAGATGTTCAGATCTGGCAAGCATCAGCTGAGAATCTTCCACGTCAGTGAAAGCTTTTATTCCATTTCCAATGGATGCAGAAGCTATCAAGTCCTAACATAATTAAACATAACTCAAACAGAAGTTCCATAGATGCCAGAAATCCAGAGAAACACATGCACAATTCTGGAGGAATTCAGCAGGTCAGGCAGCATCTATGGAAAGGAATAAATCAATGTTATTGGCCAAAACCCTCCTTCAGGAATGGTGAAGGGTCTCAGACTAAAACATCCTCTGTTTATTCTTTTCCATAGATGACCTACTGAATTCCTCCACAATTTTGTATGCGTTACCCTAAGCTCAACACATATTTCAAAAAAAAAACAGCATGAAAAGCTATAGCAATAGAGAGCACATCCTAATATTGCAATAAGGATAACAAGATTTGACAAATCATGATCAGATAAAGATCTGTGAAATGCTCCAAATTGCTGCATTTTTCTTAGATATCACAAATGTAAAGCAAGGGTACAAGATTTAATGGGAGAAGCCATTCTGCACTAAAAATACATTTTAAAGGCAACCTCTTGTGAGCTGGAGTAAGAGAACAAATATCCTACGAATTAGGATCAAACAAAACTAGATATGCTACCATGCAAGATAAAGTGCAACTTAAAATGTTTACAATTAAACCTTTGTGAACATGACATTATACAGCAAGCCCCACCAGAAGGTAAAAGTGGAATTACCAGTAACTACAGAGTTGATTGGGACAAACCTGCGAAGGCAAAGTTTAATAAGGCAATCATCGCACAAGAAGAGAAGCAGAAGCAGAAGCCCTGAAACTTAGTTCCACCAGTGTCTTAAAGAAATCGCAATTTACTGAAAATATGCAATGAAACAAGTGACCAATAAAAATTTAAGGTGGTTACCAAATATAAGTTTTTAAAATCGCTACAAAGCAGCCAATTTGAAACAGAAGTTTGAGGCCAAAATACACAGAAATAATTTTAAGACAACCATTTTAACAGCAATCTCAGTAAATTATTAAGTTTTGAATTATAAGTATTTTTCCAAAAAGTGCACAACTGTCTTAACAGTTATTGTTATTTTTAGATTTGAACACTAACTGAATAGGTACAATATTTTTATTACTTCGTACTCGTACCATGCAATTAATCATCTAGCAGAAGGCAGGATAACCAAACACCACTACAAATGGCACACCATGGATATAGCAAGTTCTACCTGCTTGACATTGTAGCCTATCTTTGCACTGGTTTCAATAAACAGAACATTCAGGTCTTTGGCTCTCTGTTCACCTTCTTCAGTTGTTATTTGCCTGGACAGATGGCAAGACAGAACAAACACTTTAAAACAATGCACATATATATTTGAACACTGCAGTTTTTGCTCATTTCTGGGCTACATTTAAAAGGAAAATATCAAGATTTTAAATCAAAAAAAGTTTGAGATTCCCTCTTCAGATTGCATGAAAAGATTTCTGAGCAATATCCCAAATGCTGAAATTATGAAGTTAATAAAAGCTTCACTCATCAAATATATTTACAGCCTAAACCCCAAAGATTAGAATCCCTGGATGTCACTTTAATCACATTGCAAAATGCTCACTGATAGCCGATTTCTCATTGCAAGACCCCAGCACCCACAAATACCAGTATTAAAGACGAGCTTTGGTTTTCCTCTGTAGCCACATAAACAAACAAACCCTGCAGTGTGCCCTATTTCTCACTTACCTGTTTTACATTGTAGCCTGCTTTAGCACTAGTTTCAATAAACATTACATTCAGTTCTTTGGCTTTCCTTTCCCCTTCCTCGATTGCAACTTGCCTGCAGCAGATAAAGTAATGGTTGACAATGAATTTTACAGCATTGGGGAACACCAGTGAAGATGAACTTTGGTGAGTAGGAATGTATTGCTGACTGCTATTACCCAATTTCAATTGGCAGAAGACACTATTCCAATTGCTGATCATTTTGGATGATAGTTTGCTGTCAAATTAAATGAACAATTACAGAAAGCTGCAGTTAGTGGCTACCTGATTTTAGATGAGGCAAGATTAGAAGTTAATTCTGGCTGACACTGCACATGGTAAAGAACATCACGTTTGGCAAGTCAAAAATTCTCTACAAAAAAATAAATTCCCTATTTTGGTAAATGAAAATTCAATTATACCAGATGCAAGAAATCTAAATTAAAATAGAAAATGTTAAAAAGCATTCAACAGGTCAAGCAGCATCTGTAAAGAGAAACTGTGTTAGCATTTCTGATTTGAATATCCTTCATCAGAACTGGGAAAGAGGGAAAAGGAAATTAGTTGTAATTTATAGATAAGGTGATGGAAGAATGGACAAAGGGAACAGTCCTGATAGGAAGAAACTAAGACTGGCATAACCTGGTTATTCCGTTTCACTTTCCACAAAATCTGCCCAACCTACTGATTACTTATATCATTTTTTAAATCACAGTATTGGAATAAAAAGGTCCTTAATGAAAGGGGTGGATTGCATGATTCAAGAACTCCCAATGAGAAGGTAAATGTTTTACCCATTAACAAAAAAATTAGGTGACAATTTTATCCAAATGTTACAGGACCAATGGATGAGCAGAATTCTCCACAAATACTAAAAGACAAAGAAGTCCTGTTCATAGAAAGACAAAATAAAAACAAAATACTAGGTCAGGTAGCATTTGTGGATAAAGAAACCGAGTCAATGCTTCAGGGGAATAACAGGTCATTGAACTGAATTTTCTTTTTATTTAGAGATAAAACATAGTAACAGCCCTTCTTGGCCCAATGAGCCCACATAACCCAATTACACCCATGTGCACTATTAACCGATGTGTCTTTGGAATGAGGGAGGAAACCTAAGTGGTCATGGGTAGACACCTTAAGGACAACGGCCATTGACAATTTCTCTTTTCGCATAAGGTGCCTGATCCGCTGTCCTTCCAGTTATCTATTCTCATCTGCTAGCATTATTTTAGGCAAAATAAATATTTCTGAAGGAAAAAAAAGTGATGCAGTATCTTAAAAACGACTTAGAAATAACTAACATTGATTACAATAAGTAATAGCATCCCTTTTCTCAGCAGTCCCTTTCATCGATCAGGCAAAACCACATGGCTTTGACAGCTACAATCCTAATTTAAAAGACTGCAAGATCCAGAAAAACCCAAAATATTTTTTAAATACAATTCAAAATATCAATGTTTCTTGGGAGTAATTGGGAAGAAGGGGAAATCACTTAGGATGGACAAATAGAGGAAAAACAACTATGTTTAGGATGTAGTTGAAAGGCTATAGTTGCAAAAGATCAAATAGGACAAAAAAATTGTGCTTTGGCAGTGGCAGTCAAAGCACACTTTCAGAATTATTTTTTATTTGAACCATTATGTCTGAGGTTGATCTATTTTGCAATCAATTCTTTGCTGGAGGTTAATTAATCTGTGTCCAAAAATGTATGTAACCATGAGGAATTTCAAGACCTTATTAGAAACTAATTAAAATGGAAACAAAAAATGCAGATAGTAATTTGAATTCATAGGTATAAAGATATGGAAAGTATGTGGAAAATGCACTTAGAACTATTGGAATAACACTGACAAAGACCATTCAAGAGAATCAGCCCATTTGATTTGCTGCACAATGTTTGCTGCTACTTGCAATGGTACAATTTGTCAAAATTGTGTAACAGAGACATATATATGTTGACAAAAGATTCCACATTAGAGTAAAGAATTTATATTTATGGTTTAATGGCAATCCAGGTAAGTGACCTTTCACTTATTTTAACTTTTAAATATTTACTTCAAAACTATTAATATTTACATGTTAAAAATAACATCTGAAAGTTGTTTTTCTATGAATTCAATGTCTGTCCACAGGTCCAACAAATTTACAAACCTAACCATACAACTGGACACAAATCAAGGAAGAAAATTAAGTTTCCCTACCTATAAACTTATAGTACATGCATGAAGATTGCTGGGCAAGTAATTACCTACAAATAAAGGAAGCTATTGAAAAGTTGTGAGAAGATGAGGAAGAATACAAACTAATTAGTTACTAGCACAGCACTTTATTATATGCAGTTAGCATTATTGAAAAGAATCTTACCTTTTATCTGCAAGATCTGTTTTATTTCCCACTAACATAATGATGACATCACTTCCTCTCTCTGTTCGGACATCATCAATCCACTTTGTGGTTTGTTGGAAGGAGTTTACATCTTTTGTTTTAAAAAATAATAAATATGTTGTAAATTAACACCAATTACAGTTGCTTTAACTTGCAAATGAAAAAGGCCATGGCCAATGAGACAAATGGAGACAACTGTAAGCTTTAGCTTCAATATCTTTTAATATTACATTTAAATTTTTTTTCTCTGCTTTAAGATTGCAACCCGTTACAACTGTCCAATGTAATTCATTGAACAAGCAACCTTGGGAAAATTCTTTCCGCAGCAGTATGCCAAAAAGATCAAACATAAATGAACTACCTGCTTGAAGAATTTTTGGTGCAATTGTACAAATAAAAACTGATGTACTTTCCCAATCTCAATAAATGCAAGTGCTAAACATCAGTTTATTATGGTAGCTGTGTACAGAGCACACACAACATATTCACCACCTTCAAAACACAAGGATCAAGTTTTACTTGTAGGATAAACTTATCAATAAACAAGTTAATAAGTATCTCCCTTCAAGAAAGGTAGAAACTCAGAATTTTGAAAATTAAAGCAAATATTTTAATTAACTACATCACAGCAGCCACAAATCCATTTGAATTGATCTGAAGACATAAAAGCTTTAAGTAGCTATTGGGTATAATTAAATAAGACGCATCTTAAAGATCCCATCTTCTAGAAAGTGATCATTTACAAATAGGCTGACACCTCAGAATCCTTTTCAAAAAACTTAAGACCATGTCCAGCTCTGACCCTAAAATAATCAGGAATTAGTCAAAGGAGGATTCCGGTTGCCTCCTCTGAGGAATACCTTCTCCAATGAGAAACACTGAGTAGTGTTTACCACTCACCTTCAAACTCATTTGATTGTATTTCAATCTCCTCTCATTGAAAAAAAATGCTGCTCATTATAATAAGGAAAATATAGGGGAATATTGGGCAAGTAATCCAGAATGGCAAATTATAAAATTTATGGATAAGGAGCTCGGATAAATATTGAAAATAATAGCTTCTGGTAGTTGGGTTATTTGTGTTTCTAGCGGGGCGGGGCGGAGAGGAGAGAAAAGGCAAGTGAGGGTGAGGATGATGGGATGAAGGCAAGAGAGGCAGATGAAAGGGAGAGGTTATAAAATATTAGTTGCACTATTTGGGGTTTCTGACTCTCCAATATGGTATCTCTACATTCAAATTATATTACTTTTAATTTTTTTTTATTTATTGAAAATAACTGTACTTCAGCAACTCTGTACCAACCTATCTTAACCTTAGCTTACTTGCCTTCCACAAGTATTTCTACATTTCAATTTTCCAACAATTCACTTAGGACTTATTTTTCACCAGTCTCAATTTATAGTAAATTTATCTTTCTGTTATCCAACTATTTGCATCATTCCCAAATGAAGCAAATTGTTAGCAACAAGCTGTTTTTGTCAATCACAAATGAGGTGGTGTAAATTCTATCAACTTCAGAAATGTTACCAAGTACATTAACACAAGTCTTATCGCTACTGTATGCATCTTCAGCATCACCAATATGCTTAAAAATTGTTCATGACCTTTGGATCCAGCATTGGCTTTAAAAGTAAATCAAACATACTATTTTTGGAACTACAGATTCCATAGAGAAGCACTGGTTCCAACAACAGTGATTTGAGGATGGGTTGCTAAAGTTTTGCCTACTAAAAAAAACAGCCAAGTTAATCAATCTTGTAACTCAGACTGGGTGCTATTCAAATACTGGAAACAAACTCAAGATTGGCATCTGGTAGAACAAGCTTGGAAGCTTTCACCAGGGCAACTTTTTGTTTAAAATAATGCTGTGTATTTATGAAAGTTGTGTGATGTTAAGAGGGTAATGAATATGTGGCAGCTATTGATCACCACACTAGATTCAGATCTTCTGATTAGAACCATCCAACACCCAACCACCCAAATTTCAGCAAACATCATTGCAAACCTAACCTGGGAGAATTCTGAAGACTAAAACTTTACTGAAAAGGCAAACTGTCAGATTTTCACTGATGATCCAGATTTTAAGGTTACACCTTCCAAGCAGTTTTGAGTTTTCAGATAATTTGACTTAATTGTCACGTAAAACATCTTACTTAACAGACAGTTTAGTAACCTGCTTTTAGAACATTAACGACACCATAAGACCGCCTCATAATAATAATGAGAAGAACTTGCAGGGCCAAGCTCTTTGAAATGAATGAAAATATATTCAGAACAGTTACCCTGCAACCTTGGCCACAAGTCCAAGTTTGTGCGCAAAAATAAGAAATTCTTTCATCTGTCTCCAGCAGCCAGTTTTTTGTTTCATGTAGCTGGAAGATCAAGCAAATTTCAGCAAACTTACAGTTTCTATTTGAAGCTATAAGGAGGCAGCTCATTATCATCAATTCAGCTACAAATGTGGCAGGTCTTAAGCAAGCTGATAAATGCAACTTCAGTCTATTGCACCACAATGGATTTTGCACAAGGGCCTCAATAACTAGTCAACTTCAACTGCATTGCTAAAATTCTCGAAAAATGAACAAAATTTCAATAGGGTCTGCTATTGGCAATGACAAATAACCCCAAGCTGTTTTAGCATGAGAAAAGGAATCTTTTTATCAGAACTGGATGGGCAGTGCATTTGTTTTACCTCATTTTAAATTCCTGGAACAAGTTCATTGTTGAACCTTTTCCAGGAGTACTACTTTGAAAACAGTATTTCCAATGAAGTGTGACATATTATGGGACCATTTTCTTCTCGTCTCAATGCAGCACATTTATTCAAATCAATTTCAATTCCGAAACCAATATTTACATGCACACATGCCGAGTACAACTGTAACACGTCTATGATTGAGGGAACATGCAGAATCCATACTTTGCACGGCTCCAGGTCTTAAATTAAAATGGTTGTGTTTCATGCTGACAATGTAAGCATTTCCAGCCCATTTGGGCTTTAACAGTAATCAAGGGGATTATTTCTTCAGTGCAACTTTGTTTGCAGACTGTTAAGGATTCTGCTATGCAAGATCTTGCACAAAATGAATGTGTAGCCTTAATTAATTTATTGGTACAGATCAGCACAAAATTGGCAGTTTTTAAAATCACGTAACAAATGACAATACAAGAAAAAGTGCACAATGTTGTTACTCCAGGATCAGTTGAAATACTAGTTCTTGGGAAACAATCTTTTATTGAACTTGGGACTACCTGCTTTCAAAATGGAAGACAGTTCTTATAATTGCCATGTTTCACTTTAAAACTGAAAAAATCTGCAGATTTCTAATGAAATTTGCAATGGCTCCTCATTGCTTCTTCTTCAAAATTCATGAAATGGGGGTAAACTGCCCCTTTCAGAAACTGGGCACAAACCACCCCAAGTAAAATACATTTCATAGCGAAGTGAGCCAGCTTCACGACTGAAAATCTAATTTTTTAATTTATCATGACTTAGTATTCTAATTAGCTTCAGCATTCATATGGAAAATAGCTAGTGGGAGATAGAAGCAAGGACACCCACATCTATCCTGTCATACTGCAGGAAAAAAAATCTACCCGTGTGGACCATGAGTATTAAAAACAAGCTTTACTGGCAGTATTGTCAACCACTTTCACACAGATGTCCAATCACTTGGCTGATAAACCGAAGGGCTTCTCTAGTGACATTACAACCTAATAACAGAAAATCAAGCAGCTGAAAATGTAGCTTCATAAAAGGTCAACCACCAAATAAAAAGCAAAAAGAAATAGTAATTTTAATAGCCTTGAAAAATCCAATTGAGTTTGTATTCTCAGTAAGAAATATTCAAGTCGTGTTTGCAATCCAGCCAGGTCCCTTTGCTGATGTCACCAGGGAGAACAGCATGGACCTAAAAGGATTCCAAAGCAAAATGTCTTAATTTCAAAATCAGGTGTATTAGAACTAAGAAACCAAGCTAAACAATATTATTTGGGTATTGCAATTACCTTGATGCTAATAGAAGATAGAAAAAAACTTGAATTATTCTTTCTAAGTATTCTTATCATTTCAAAGTAGTTACAGGAACCTTATACCTTGTCTGGAGAGTTGTCTGCATTTGCTGCCTTCACATTTGATAACATTATTTAACGGGGTGGGGGGGGGGGGGGGGAGAAGAGAGAGAGAGAAACGAAAATGCAATTAGAAAGAAAATGGAATTAGGGCTCCCTGAAGACTTCTCAATAAATCAGATGGACTGGACTGCTGATTCAGAGAAGGCAAAAGGTTGCGATCTGTATTTCATGATAAACTATTGTGGTGCTTGGATGCAGTGGTCTCTGCAAACATTTGTTCCCACAACCTGGACAATCTGATGATTAACTGTCAACAATTCTACTTACCAAGAGAGTTCTCCTCCATGATCCTAAATGCAGGTTATATACCTCTAAAAACATATGTCAATGTAGTGAATGCCGCGATTAGCAAACAAGGAACAGCCTACCCTGAAGCCTTTCAAATCATTTTTAGGGACTTCAAACAGGCTTGTTTGTAGAAAACTCTGCCCAATGGTCATCAACATATCACCTGCAGCACGAGGGGTCCCAATGCACTAAATCACTATTACACTACGATCAGAAATGCCTGCACGGCATTTCAGGAAACTTAATCACCTAGCTATCCTTCTCCTACCTGCATACAGGCAGAAGGCTCCAGTGATAGGGCCAACAAAGATGTAACTGCTGAGGGCTACAGACAAACTATGGATTGCTTCGAGTCAGTAGACCGGGCCATGTTCAAGGTCTTAGAGGATCTGAATGAATGTACCACAGTTGTCACGGACTTTATAACAGTCATTGATGAGTGTGCCCCAACAATATCATTCAGTCTTCCCTCACCAGAAGCCCTGGATGAACCAGGAGATCTGCAATCTGCTGAGATCAGGAGTATTCAGGTCTGGTGACTAAGTTAAATACAAGAAGTCCAGGTACCAATTTTCAGAAAGCCATCTCATGTGGGAAGGGGCAATTCCAGACCATACTTAAACAACTGAAGGATGGTTAACAGCTGTGGCAGGGCTTGAATGCTATCACTTCCTACAAAATGGAACCACGTGACATAGGTGACAATCACAGATGAGCTCAACACCTTTGACCGTCCAAACATGGAGCTATCTTCACGGACTCCCACAACAACCCTATGATTTCAGTCACTGAGACTGATATGAGAACATCCTTCAGAAAGGTAACTCTGCAGAGAACATCCGGCCAAGACAGGTTACCTAACAATACACAAAAGACCTGTGCTGATCAACCGGCTGGAGCATTCACTGATATCTTTAACCTCTCACTTCAGCAATGTGAGGTACCCACTTGCTTCAAGCAGGCTTCAATTGTACCAGTACCCAAGAATGTGAAAACCTGCTTCAATGACAATCACACAGTGGCAATTACATCCAATGTGATAAAGTGCTTTGAGGGACTGGTGATAAAAATTACCCTCCTGGATGCACTCCCAATTTGCCTGCCCTCACAACAGTCCAATGCCAAATGCCATTTTGCTGGCTCTTCCCTCAATCCACATTTGTATGTGACTTTGCAGTCCAAATATTAGGATGTTCTTCATTGACTACAACTCGACATTCAATACTACAAGTTACCAGCAAAGTGGATGAAGGCAAGGCAGTGGATGTTGTCTACATGGACTTCAGTAAGGCATTTGACAAGGTTCCTCATGGGAGGCTGGTCAAGAAGGTTCACTTGCTCAGCATTCAGGATGAGCTAGTAAATCGGATTAGACATTGGTTTTGTGGAAGAAGCCAGAGAGTGGTGGTAGCAGGTTGCCTCTCTGACTGGAGGCCTGTAACTAGTGGTATGTCGCAGGGATTGGTGCTGGGTCCTTTGTTGCTTGTCATCCATATCAATGACCGGAATGATAACATGGTTAACTGGATCATCAAATCTGTGATGACACCGTGATTGGGTGTGTAGTGGACAGTGAGGAAGACTATCATGGCTTACAGAGGGATCTGCATCAGCTGGAAAAAAAGGGCTGAGAAATGGAAAAAGGAATCTAATGCAGCCAATTGAGTGGTTTTACACTTTGGTAGGACCAACCAAAGTAGGTCTTACACAGTGAACAATAGGGCACTGAGGAGGGTGGAAGAACAAAGGTATCTGGGAATACAGGTACATAATTAGCTGAAAGTGGCATCACAGGTAAATAGGGTCATAAAGAAAGCTTTTAGCTCATTGGTCTTCATAAATTAAAGTACTGAGCACAGAAGATAGGATGTTATCACAAACAAGAAAAAAATCTGCAGAAGCTGGAAATCAAAGTAATACACACAAAATACTGGAGGAACTCAGCTGGCCAGGTAGCATATATGGAAAACAGGAAACAGTCAACATTTCAATCCAAGACCCTTCATCGGGACTGGAAAAAAAGAGATAAGAAATCTAAGAAAGAAGATGGGGGTGTGGGGGGGGGAGGGGGGAAGGAACAAGTACAAAGTAGTAGGTGATAGGTGAAAGCAGGAGAGGGCAAGGGGTGAAGTAAAGAGCTGGGAAGTTGATGGGTGAAAGCAATATGGACTGGAGAAGGGGGTATCTATAGGAGAAGACAGAAGGTCAGGGAAGAAAGGGAAGGGGAGGTGATGGGCATGTAAGGTTATAAGATGAGAGGGGGAAATGGGAATGGTGAAGGAGAAAGGGGGCGGGAGGGCATTTATCAGAAGTTCAAGAAATCAATGTCATCAGGTTAGAGTCTACCCAGGCAGAACATAAGGTGTTGCTCCTCTAACCTGAGTGTGACCTCACCACCGCAGTAGAAGCAATAGAGGATATCATGTTGAGGTTGCATAAGACATTGGTGAGGCTTAATTTGGAGTAGTGTGTGCAGTTTTGGTCACCTACCTATAAGAAAATGTGAAGAAGGTTGAAAGAGTGCAGAGAACATTTACAAGGATGATGCTGGGTCTGGAGGACCCGAGTTATAAAGAAAGATCGAATAAGTTAGGACTGTATTTAGAAAGCAGAAGATAAAGTTGATTTGAAAGTTATGAGGGGTATAGACAGGGAAAATGCAAGCAGGCTTTTTCCTCCAGAGGTTGGGTGGATCATGGCTTAAGGGTGAAAAGTGAGAAGTCTAAGGGGAAACTTCTTCACTCAGAGGATCGTGAGAGTGTGGAATGAGCTACCAGCACAAGTGGTCCATGCAAGCTCAATTTCAATGTTTAAGATAAGTTTGGATAGGTACATGGATTGAAGGGATATGAGGGCTATGGTCCTGGTGCAAGTCGATGGGAGTAGTCAGTTTACATGGTTTCTGTATGGACTAGATGGGCCAAAGGGAATGCTTCTGTGCTGTACTTCTCTATGGCTCTAGTCCCCTCAAAACTAATCAATAAGCTTCAAGTCCTAGGCCTCAATACCTGGATCCTTGATTTCCTCACTTGCAGACCCCAGTCAGTTCTGTTTGGCAACAGCATCTCCTCCACAATCTCCCTCAGTACAGATGCACCGCAAAGATGTGTGCTTAGCCCCCTGCTCTACTTGCTTCATACTTACAATTCAGGGTAAGCACAGCTACACTGCCATATTGAAATTTCCCAAATACACCGTCACTGGCCAAATCATGGGAGGTGACAAATCAGCATATAGGAGGGAGAGTGAAAATCTGACTGAAATGCTGCAAAAACAACATCTCACTCAATATCAGTAAAGCCAAAGAGATGACTGTTGATTTCAGGTGGCAAAACCAGAGGTCCATAAGCCAGAACTTATAAGGGCAATCAGAGGTGGAGAAGGTCAGCAATCTTAAATTCCTCAGTGTTATCATTTTGAAGGATCTATCCTGGGTCCTGCACACAAGTGTCATTACAAAGAAAGCAAGGCAGCGCCTCTAAAATTTCAAACTTCTTTCAATATGTGGTGGAAAGTGTATTGACTGGTTGCATCATGATTTGAAATGGAAACATCAATACCCTTGTACAGAAAATCCTACAAAAAGTAGGATATGGCTCAGTCCATCACAGATAAAGCCCTCCCATATATAGAAGAGGGGAGGAGGGTGGATGATTTTTTTCAAACTGAAAGGAGAAATCAACATTCATGCCATCAGATTTCAGGCTATCCAGACAGAATACAAAGTGTTGCTCCTCCACCCTGTCTCACCTTGGCACAAGAGGAGGCCATGGAGCAGCATGTTGGAACAGGAATGGGAATTGGAATTAAAATGTTTGGCCACTGGCAAGTTCCACTTTTGATGAATGAAGTGCAGGTGATCAATGAGCCTCACCAATGTAGAGGAAGCTGCATCGGCAGCACTGGATGGAGGTGAGGGAGGTGGTGAATGAGCAGGTGTAGCACTTAGGCCACTTGCAGGGTTAACTGACAGGAGGAAGATTAGTGAGAGGGGTGTATTGACAAAGGAATCATGGAGGGAGTGATCATTGTGGAAAGCCAGGTGGGTTAATGTTCAGCGGTAGGATCCCTTTGGAGATGGTGTAAGTTACAGAAGATGCGTTGGATGGGGAAGCACATGGGGTGGTAGGTAGGACAAGAAGAACTCTATCACTGTTAAGGCAGTGGGAAGATGGTGAGGGTGGATGTTTGGGAATGGAGGAGATGCCGGTGAGGAGGAAGGGAAAGGGTCTCGGCCCAAAACGTCAACAGTGCTTCTTCCTATAGATGCTACCTGGCCTGCTGCATTCCACCAGCATTTTGTGTGTTGCTTGAATTTCCAGCATCTGCAAATTTCCTCATGCAAGGGAAAGTTTCATTAGTTTTTTAAAAATTGCCTCAAGATTGTTTTGCTAGTCCCTTAATAAAAGATTGAAGTTAGTCTTCAATTTTGGAACCTTGTTATTGGATTGGAGAGCACGTCATACAGGATCAAACACCCCCCCCCCCCCCCCACCCCAACCCCACATAGTCTCTAAGCGGTGTTGGTTTGTTTGAGTAGCCACTACAACATGCAACAAGCAATTAGAAAGGCAAGTGGTATGCTGGTCTTAAATTCGCGAAGATACGAGAGAAGATTTCTTTTTACCATTGCATGAGGACTGGATGATATCTGGATTATTGTGTACTGAACTGAATTCCTTTCTGAAAAAAGGTTATACATGCCACAGAGTGCAGCAAAGATTCACTGGACAAGTTGCTGGAATAGTGAGTTTGTTGTTTAGAGACAGTAGAATAGGACCACTTTCTCGAAAGCTAAAAAGGATTTCCACTGAAGGTTACAATATTGAGACACAATTGAAATAGGGTGAATCCAGAAAAATATGCATCTCCTCTCTATGGAGTCAAGAATCAGGCTGGTGCACAAATATAAATGGTAATGATAAAAATTTCCTCCTTCAGAAGATCATATACAATGAAAATTTATAAAGTCAGACAGGAAAAGAAAGCAACAATTTCAAACAAATGGGCAGTGAAATTTTGATGAAATTATGTTAATAGCTCCTGATTACTGTTAGAGTATTTGAAAGAGTGAACCTGGAAGTCTTCAGTGTATAATTTACAGATGGGCCAGCCAATGCCAACAACCAAAGCTGTAAATTTGAATCACTCTCCACCAGAGGGCTACAGATGCCAGAATAACTGAAATTTTTAAATAGTGAAATCAGTAAAATTTACTAAGGAATTTAGATTAAGTCAAGAGACAACAGCAAGATGACAGTGATCTTGAGGAGCTTTAGTGGTATCTTCTACTCTGTTGCAATATGATCAGGAGATTGGATATTAAGAAATGTAGAGTTATCCGCATCTAAGCAGATAAACCATGATTTTAATGAATGGTAGAGCACATATGATGAGTCAAATAGCCTATTCAAGATTCTTCCAAAACATTTATCACCTGTTTAATATGAAAGTTAACCTCAATACAGAGTTCACTTTAAAACATACAGTTTCTGCTAGCGCATGTTACAAAGGAGAAAGGAGGAAACAGCCACCTCTATTTCAATTGGAAGTCACCAGATCAAGCAAAGTACGTCTTCTGACCAGAAATGAAGAATGACAGCAATCATTACTTGATAATAATGAAAATCCATAAGGCAAGTGAACATACTTGTTGTAATCAAATGGATGCAACAGGAAGACCCCAGGGGCAAAATTCACCAGTGATAGAGTCACACCTAGCAGAAAGCACCAATGTTCTGGTGGTGGAACAATTGCTGGAGGGTAATAACAATGCCAGGCAATGGTGCATTTATTCTCAGAGAAGCAAACGTTTTGTTATCTTCTTTCCTTGATAAAGATGGGAAGTGGGGCTATGGTCTGTAGTCTGCACAATTTCTTGTATACTGAAGCAATCTGAGGCTGCCAAACAAGACAAAAGCCCATGATATTACAGGAAATATACTAGCATGGACAAAGGATTGGTTGACTGACAGAGAGCAAAGAATGGGAATAAAAGGGGCTTTTTCTGGTTGGCTGCTACTGTTCTGCTAGGATCACTGTTGGATCCACTACTTTTCACCATAAATAATGACTGGGTGATGGAACTGATGGCTTTGTGGCTAGATACAAAGACAAGTGGAGGGGCAAATAGTGTTGAGGAAGCAGGGATTCAGCAAAAGGACGTACAAATTAGGAGAATGGGCAATGAAATGGTAGGTGAAAAATAGTGTAGGGAAAGGCATAGTTATGCACTTTGGTAGAAGGAATTAGGCATAGACCACTTTCTAAATGGGGAGTAAATTCAGAAGCTGGAGGTGCAAATGGATTTGGGAGTCCAAGTACAGGATCCCTAAAGGTTAACTAGTAGGTTGAGTTGGCAGTAAGGAAAGCAAATGCAATGTTAGCATTCACTGTGGCAGAAATAGAATATAAAATAAAGGATGCAATGCTGAGACTTTCAGGCATTGGTCAGTATCAAGAGCAGTTTTAGGCTCCATATCTAAAAGATATTTGGCATTGGAGAGGGTCCAGTGAAGTTTAATGAAAATGATTCTGGGAATGAAAAGGTTAATGAATGAGAAGCGTTTAGTGGCTCTGGGCCTGGACAGGAATCTCAGAAAACCTAGGACATACTGAAAAATCTGGATAGAGTGGATGTGGAGAGGAGGCTTCGAATAGTTGGAACAAAGATGAGGAGAATTTCTTTAACCAGAGGTTGGTGAATCTGTGCATTCACTGACTCAGACAGCTGTGGTGGTCAAGTTATTGAGTATATTTAAAGCAGAGAAAGGAGAATGGGCTTGAGAGGGAAAATAAATCAGCTATGACTGAATGGTGGAGATGACAAATGGAATAATTCAGCTCCTATGTGATATGGTCTTAAAATCAACAAGCAGAAACGCCTGGGTAACAACAATTTGTGTTAATCAACAAAGCTGACTTTTGAACCATACAAGTATCAGGTAATGACCATCTCAAAGTATGCTTTATTTCACCTCTTGACACTTAATTCCAATACCACTTTTAAAACCCCTACCATCAGCATGTTAAACCAGTATTGACTAGGGACACACAGACAAGTTAAAAAAAATGTATACCCATGCAATCTAATAGAAATTGGCAAATTGGATCCAAAATTGAGTCAAGAGAAAGGAAATGCAATGGTTGACAGCTTTAATAATGAAGGCCATTACCAGAGGAATTCCACAGGGCTGAGTACTTGGTCCCTTGGATTTTGTAATGTTTTACATACAGTTATAGACAAAGTAAAAATTTAGCCCTATGGTGACCAATAAGGAAGAAAACATGTTACTTCAGGAAGATATAGATGGTCTGGTCATCAAAGTAGAAAGGTGACAAATGGAATCTAATCCAAAGGCAGGACTAATGCTGTGTTTTGAGAAATGCAAATAAGGCAGGAGAACAGAAACTTATTATGATATTGAGTGATGTTGAGACATATGGGGATTCAAGCCTACCTCCACATCTATTAAAGGTAGCAGGACAAATCAATAAGGGTATACCAAGTGTTTTCCTTGGTTAGCCAAGGCCTAGATGTTAAGGGTTGGGAAGTTATTCTATACATGTATGCAACAGTAGTTAAAACACAACTTAACCAAGTTATAGTTCTGGCTACTGTACTGCAGGAAAGTGATTGCACCGGTAAATTGCAGAGAATTTCAGTTCTGAAAAACTGCTGCTAGAATGAAAGACTGGATTAGCTAAACTTGTCCCCTTTAGAACAGAAGCAGCTGAAGGAAACTAATGACATGTATGAAATTATGAGGAGCACAGATAAAGTAAAAGGGAAGGATTATTTCCCTTGGTAGAATCATCAAACAACAGGGGTGATATATTTAAGTTTATGATAAAATGACTGGATGGAAGATGAGCAAATATCTTTTCACCCAGATAATACAGGGTTTGAAACTTACTGACTTGGTGGTAGAGACAAAAATTACTTGAAAAACAACAAAACTTGGGATCACAGACGCAGTGCTAACATATGGGATATGGGGGGGGGGGGCAATTTCTCTTCAGCTTCAGCGAAACAGTGGACCAAATGATCTACTGTATCCTAACTTTTCTATGAATCGAGATGTATCAACTACATAAACAGTGTGGTTCCTAGAGCAAACCTTATTCACTGAATGTTGCAACAAATAGGTCGCTTCTAGACTCCAACAAAAACATGCCACAAACCACAGAGTTTGCTGGATCCAAGGGGCATGCCTGCATGGAGGAGCTGTAACAATGCACAAGCAGCTCAACATTACCCAGTACATAAGGATCCATTTGATTGGTAGCCATCCAATATCTTGAACATCTAATTCGATACCACAGGCATCATGGCTGCACACAGTACAGGATGTGCAGCGACAATCTTTCATTAGGGCTTAATGAAGCAATTGGCCTATCTTTTTTTAATTAACACCTCCCATTTTCTTCAGTTAAATCAGTTCAGGAGTCAAAATCCTGGAATTCCCTAGAATCAGCACATAAACTGCAGTAACGTTCATAAATGGAAGTCTTTCTTTCCATAAATAATAGGGCAGACTAAAGACTTTTTTTAAAAACTTCTATATAAGGACATAGCTTGGAAAATTGAACGGGATGTTTTGTACTGAGAAATTCCTACATACAGTTTGAGTTGTTGTTATGCACCAACTGGAGAATTTTGAAAAACATCCTCAATATAACTTAACCCAGGGTAACCATAGTCATAGAAACACAACCAGATTTTCTTCACAGACCTGTTGAGGTTAGGCTATTACGTAAGCAATGAAGGGGATGCACATGCCCATTTGAAGCCAATGTTAGAATAGCAAAAGGCCCCACTCACTTGTAATATCATAGACAACAACTGCAACAGTAGAGTCACGAATGTAGCTAGGAATCAAGCTCCTGAAGCGCTCCTGACCTGCTGTGTCCCATAACTGCAACCGCACCTAGTCACCAGGCAAACAACAGCAAGAAAAGGGAGGAATAAGAATATCAAGGGCTGTTCCCTCTTGAACATGAAAACTTCAAATACCTACTTGTGATATCGTAAACTACTACAGCTGCAGCTGAATCGCGGATGTAACTGGGAATAAGGCTACGGAAACGCTCTTGGCCTGCAGTATCCCAGAGCTGAAGCCGTATCTGTGGGATGGGAGAAAAGGTCAAAGAGAACAAAAGCAGTAGCAAGCATTCAAATACAAAAAGGATAAAGTTAAAAAAAAGCGCTAACGTGAGGGACAACAGGAGTGCAACTGTCAGAGGCTGAAAGATAATTGTGTGGAATTAGCATTAAACATATCCAACTTGTCCTTACAGTGTTACACATTAAGGGCTGGAACATTTCTGTCATCTGCACATCTGTACCAAATTAAGCTGCTTTAATTTAGGTGTCAGTGTAGAACTGCAAAAAAGCGGCTCCTGGAATCTAAAACAACTGGCATTTTTCAAGATTAAAAGTCAAGTTGGCCATCATACCAATCCAAGATTTCATGAATTCAAATATTGACTTCAGTATTAAAATATAGTTATAGGTACAGTCGGCAAGACTGTTTTCCCCAATTAAGTGGCTGGATTCCTCACTGGAAAATCTCTGGGTTGGAAGCATCAATTATATTAACATAGATTTATCCACTTGATCAATGAGACAATGCTTGAGTATTTTCACACCATCCAAGTATAGCAATGATTCATACAGGAAAAAGGTAGAATAAAAAGGATCTGTTTGGTTTCACTTTAAGTTCTTTTTTTTAGCCAGCCAATTGCTGCAATTTGTAGATAATGGACAATTTAGCCTCCAAGCAATTTTGATAATGCTTTCATCAAATTTACTATTCCAGATGTCAAATAGTTCTGTTCATTTTCTGAAATTTCTAATTGTCAAACTGAAACAAGTTTCATTATCTGTTCTGAGCCAGGAAAACATTAAATTGGACTGATTATTATGCTACAAATGAATTTAGTACTCAGAGCTGTGCCAAAAAAACAGCTTTAGGTAGCTGCCTCCACTTCAGTCCAGTCATTCCAGAAGACACACATATACATTAGTGAAAAAAAGAATCTGACTCAGTAGTGGTAGCTTATTTATGTCTGCATTTCTAAATAACAAGCATTAACAATAAAAGCCCACATAAAATTGGTCACCTTAAGGTACTGTAGGGTGCACAGCAAACCCCAGTTAAGTTTCTCTCACTCAAAAAATGAGAGATTAAAACAAATGGATCAAAAATTACATTGTTGCATTCTTCTTGTATCTAACAGAAGGACCCACCTATTCCAAATCAGGTACCTACAAGATCAATTTCGTTAGCCACTGGAGCCAAAGAGCAGATCTTCCAGAACTGAACAGAGTGCCAGTATTCACGACTGGCACAATGCACTTCTTGCACGAGAGAAGTGCTAAAGTAGATGATACCTGTCAAAAATCATTTAATATAAGATGGTGAAAGCCAATACCCACGCCTCAGTTGTCTCTTCAGTATGGTGAAGTGGCTTGTTGTCAAAACCAGCTCCAATCTGTTTCAGTATCAAACTCGAGAGATTTATACCAGGTAAAATTTGCAATTATGCTGCAGGTAAAAGCATGGTCTTCGTATCAATTGAAGAAAAGGCTGAGATGTTGCCACTATCAACAATAATGCAGGTGTGGAAGCCCAAAGAGCAGAAGACTTTAGAAGTGCTCACAAGCTCCCTCAAAGTGTTTTTTTTTCAGTAAATCTAAAAGGAGAAAAACTAAAGGTGGTTACAGAAAAATTCCAGTAACAGCTGAAAACATCATCATAGGATCAGAGTAGGAAAAAAATAGTATCTAAAGGGTTTAAGGGATAGATTAAGGACTGGTGGACAAGGAAAAACATGATCATCAGTATCACCATTTCAAATTGGAGGGTACAGGCAAACCTTACAGTCTGGTACAGAAGTGATAAAGACACAAAAGAGTTAACCATGTTGAGGTAACATTAGGCCAGAAGAGGGCAAAGCTACAAGGGCAAGCATATGTAAATAAAGATTGGAATAAACCTAGGAGCTGAAGGAAATTTGGAATTACCTAGCACAGTGATGCTAAAGCAGAGTTTGCCTCAGCCTGAGATAGTGGACAGGAAAGGAATTTGAAAGCAATATCAATGGTGTAATGTTTGTGGCTAGGGCTACAGTAGGGAATTCCATTGATAAGTCATTTTCATTAAATGCAAGGTAGTTATCTTTGTGCTGTTTACCTAAAAGAAACTGTGCTTCAATGAAGAGAGTGGGAACTATTGAAACACAGTGAAAAGTTTAACAACACATGGAGCAGATTTAGAGCCAAATGTACAGACATTCTTGTGAAACTTACTATGATACATGGATCATGTTACCAAAGCATAATATGAACATGAGAAAAGGACTCAGTGTGCACAAGAATGGTGTTACTGGAGGTCAATTGGCTATAAAGTGGGACCAGGCAAACAAAGCTGAACAATGGAGGATGGAGTTCTGAGGATTTATATAATCACACTGAAGGGTATGGTCAAAGTGAGAAAATGCTGCATATTCACAAAATACATCAATTGTGTTGAGATAGGGTCCGAATGCACCCTTTGATTCAAATGGAACTTTAAAAAAAAGCACTTAATTGTAATAAAAATTGAACTTGGATATGAGAGGAGGAGGAGGTTAGACTTGTTTCTGATGGGGATGTGGATTGATGATAGGAGCTTCAAAAGAATACAGCACTTGCCCAAAATAGCAGATAATTTGAAAGATCAACAAGAAAAACGTATAGTTTGAAGACCAGCCGTATACTGGAATATGCGTAAAGAGAGTACAGTTGGATGTCATGAAAACAATGAGTTTGAAGAGATTATATGTAATGATAGCAGAAGCCAAATTGAGATGCAAATTCAGGGATTGAATAATCAGAAGACTGGGGAAAGAAAGCATTTGGGGAAAGGTGCAGATTAGTCAATTTATAAATGATTGGACATTTAAGAATTGGTTAGTGACTATATAGGCCAAAGACAAACATTTTCTGCAAACCACAAACAATGGTACAGAATTATGAACCGTAAAGCTATTAGTATTTGAAAATTGCACTCTGGAAAGATGATGGGCTCCACGTACCAAGCTTGACATTGTGTTCAACATTGAAATAAGTATTTTCAATACTTTATTCATGGTTAATTGCCTTTGGGGTAGTTCAAAAATAGAAAGTATCACAGTATTTGACAATCTCAGAATAAACTGGAAGGCAAAGGTCAAGATTAACTAAATCCAATTGATATCAACATCATGAAGAAAACAATGAAACAAGATCAGGAATTGATAAATGACTAAACAAGAACTGTATATTACTAAAAACACATGGGAACAATACATTATACTTTTGATAATTAAAAAAAACTTCTGCAAATGAGAAGATATTATAGAAAAAGAGCCTATACAAAATGGCTAATTTTGTCTGTTTAAGGTTCAGTGCACTCTATTACATGCCATTTGGATTCCATAATCATCCATGAATGGATAATAGCAAAACCAAAGTGCATCTCAGAGGGAGGAAGATGTTCTCCATGTTTCAGAAAAATTGTTTCACTCTTTAAAAGTATATCTACTTATTACAAGTATAGGCTCTGTCTCACAGGACTCCTGACTTAGATCCTGACAAAGGCACAGTGGACAAGAAGAGTAACTGCAAGACATGAACAACAATCTCACATCTGCATGCCGAACACAACTGAACAGCTTAGTATGAAGAGTTCCAACTTCTTCCTTTCAGAAGAAACTACAGCAAAATTAGTTATTGCAAAGGCAAATCAAAAACTGCAGATGCTGGAAATCTAAAACTAAAACAGAAATTGATGGAAATATTGGCCAGGTGATGGAGTCTTCAATCTGGAATATTAACAATTTTTCTTTCTGCAGCTACTGTGTGACCTGCTGAATGTTTCCAGCATTTGCTAGTTAATTTGATGCATCAAAAGCAAAGGACTAAAATAAGCTCCACATACAATAAAAGAGGAAGGTGGTCTGCAAAGCAGTTATTATATTAAAGCTGAAATTAACCGTTAGGTTTTAACAGGATTCAATAGAGACCTGATAACAACCTTAATGATGCACTTCATCTGACTAAAAAGAAAACCATAAATTTTATATAACCATTTGCACCCCCCCCCCCCCCCCACAGCTCTGCTACACAACACCCCATCTCTTACTTCAGTAGTTGGCAAGTTGATGGAGAAGATCCTGAGAGGCAGGATTTATCAACATTTGGAGAGGCATAATATGAATAGGAATAGTCAGCATGGCTGTGTCAAAGACAGATGGTGCCTTATAAGCCTTATTGAATTTTTTGAGGATGTGACTAAGCACATTGATGAAGGTAGAGCAGTAGATGCAATGTTTATGGATTTCAGCAAGGCATTTGATAAGGTACCCCATGCAAGGCTTATTGAGAAAGTAAGGAGACATGGGACCAAGGGGTCCTTGCTTTGTGGATCCTGAATTGGCTTGCCAACAGAGGGCAAAGAGTGATTATAGACAGGTCATATTCTGCATGGTCGATGACCATAGTGTGCCTCAGGGATCTGTTCTGGGACCCCTTCTCTTTGTGATTTTTATAAATAACCTGGATGAGGAAATGGAGGGACGGGTTAGTAAATTTGCTGATGACAAAGGTTGGGGGTGTTGTGCATAGCATGGAGGACTATCGGAGGTTATAGCAGAACATTGATAGGATGCAAAACTGGGCTGAGAACTGGCAGATGGAATTCAACCCAGATAAGTGTGAAGTGGTTCATTTTGGTAGGTCAAATATGATGGCAGAATATAGTATTAATGGTAAGACTCTTGGCAGTGTGGAGGATCAGAGGGATCTTGGGGTTCAAGTCTGTAAGACACTCAAAGTAGCTGCACAGGATGACTCTGTGGTTAAGGCGGCATGAATTAGCCTTCATCAACCATGGGATTGAATTTAATAGCCAAGAGGTAATGTTACAGCAATATAGGACCCTGGTCAGACCCCACTTAGGAGTACTGTGCTCAGGTCTGGTCACCTCACTACAGAAAGGATGTGGAAACTATAGAAATGGTGCAGAGGAGATTTACAAGGATGTTGCCTGGATTGGGGAGCATGCTTTATGAGAATAGGTTGAGTGAACTTTGCCTTTTCTCCTTGGAGTGACGGGGTATGATAGGTGACCTGATAGAGGTGAACAAGATTATGACAGGCATTGATTGTGTGGATAGTCAGAGGCTTTCCCCCCCCCCCTCCACACCCCACCCCCACAAGGCAGAAATGGCTAACACAAGAGGGCACCGTTTTAAGGTGCTTGGAAGTAGGTACAGAGGAAATGTCAGCGGTAAGTTTTAAAAAAAATATATAAACACAGAGTGGTGAGTGTATGGAATGGGCTGCCAGTGATGGTGGAGGCGGATACAAAAGGGTTTTTTAAGAGACTCTTGGATAGGTACATTGAGCTTAGAAAAGTAAAGGGCTATGGGTAAACCTAGGTAATTTCTAAAGTGCATGTTCGACCCAGCATTGTGGGCCAAAGGGCCTGTATTGTACTGTAGGTTTTCTATGTTTCTATGTTCTTACATGGCAAATTTACTGTGATCATTGTTTTCACTTTACAGAGCAATGGAAAAAAAACTTAACTTCAAGTTTAAAAAAAATGCTTTTAAGTTACTTACTGTTCGATCTTCCAAGTACATAGTTTTTGACAAAAAGTCTATTCCGATGGTTGCCTGTAGGTGGAGAATGAAATATTAAAATAAATGTACTTAGGACAAAATAGGACCAGCTGTGAATTACACAACCAAAGCTGTGACATGGTTTGATTCATGTTCTAAACAACAATTAATCCCAAAATATTTGAATAATTTTTCCTTTAAGCCCAAGGGTCTGGAATTAGTTACATTGACAAAATTCACCTGTTTTTTTTTCCATAATGCATTCTGACAGATATAATGAAGACACTTTTTTTAATAAAGGGAATTTTAAAAAATGTGTGCATTTAAGATGCAGTTGATTTAACAATTAAGCTGACAAAAGAATGAAATATTCAACCGCATGCATTACTACTCGTCACAAATTAATACTTCCTAATGATTAATTCAACTCAATAGGCTGAAGGTTACATTCAAAGGACAGACACATCCATTTTCTTAAATTCAACTTCATTTTATCTACTAATCAACATAATGCATTTGATTTTTCTTTGTTTCAAAATTGTAAACACTCAAGCACCCAGGAAAATCCTGAGAATCAACCCATTATTTTTTATGATCATTCTATTTTGGTGACTTGGCACCTTTATTCACAATTCAGCTAGATCTCAATGGTTACAAAGTTGGACATCAAACAATGAGCTGCAATCCCTAAACAGCATGGTTCAGTGAAGCACTCTGCTAGCTCACATCATTCCTCACAATCAGCATCACTCATAGTTCAACTACTTTCTATTTTTGGCTTGCAACTTCCAACTAATCATTTAAAGTACAAGAAATCTGGACAAACAAATTAATCTTTATTGGACATTGTAGAATGAATTATGAAGCCAAAAGAGACCAGAGATGATGTAATCTAATCTCAGGAATAACTCAGTGAATCAAGCAACATTTGTGGAGGTGAAGAAAAGTACTTTTCACTGTTTTGGAATAAGAGCCTGCATCGGGACCGAGGAAAGATTGCCAATATACAGCAGTACGAGAGAGGAGTGGAACAGAGATTGTTGAGCGATAGGTAGAACCAGATGAGGATGATGACCAGCCAGATAGGTTAAAATTATGTTGCTTTCACACAGCTATGTTTAGGTGGCTGATAGGAAATGGTGACAGAATTAAATCAACATTTTAAACAAATACTTTAAAACAGGCACCACAAAATAGCTGCAATGCAAATTTAGTACATGAGAGCTGGGAACTGTTGCCAACACATTTGCATTGCGTACCTCCATCTCAAGGATCTTTGACTCAGTTGATGAGCTGGAATCTATGATTCAGACATTGTTCATTTTGTGGGGTGTTACATGGATATGTTTTTTCTGAAGACTGTTTGTTATAGCCCTTAGCACTATAGAAATGGTTGGTCAAGATGGCCAGAAAGATCTGACTTGGCCTGAGGAGCATACGAGTGATAGTAGGAGTTTCAGTCTTGGCACAAATCCAAGATTCTTGCAGAATTTGCGGATGGGAGTAAAATCATCACAACACTGCAGTATCTGAGTTAGGGGAATGAAAGAGAGCACAATAGTAAAGGGAACAGCAATATAGCACAGTTGGTGTTGATGCTCGGAGGAGCCTGGATGTGATATTAATCATGAAAGCTAAGTAATTAGTAAGGCAAGTGTTTGTATTGATCTGTACTGTAAGAAGACTTGAGTACAAGAATAGAGATGGCTTTCTCCAATCAGATAGAACACAGTGAAAACACAACCTAGAACATTATTTACATGTGGGTAGCAGATTTAAAGCACAAAATGACATTAAGCAGACTGGACCCAAACTTTCATGCAGAGAATGAAAAAGATCTCACCAAAACTTCAAAATGGGTCTGACCAGCTAAGTGCTGAGCTTATCACCCAACAATTTAAACAACTACAACACCTCCGGCCTGTTCCTGAAACCGTATGACCTGCTTCCACTCTTTCTCCACTTTGAATTATCATAGCAGAGTAATTTGTGGGATGTTACACTTCAATAAGGTTTTGAGCATATCATCTAATTTTTCTTCTGCCTGCCTGGAAATCTTCCATTAAAGAACTTGGAATAGAGCGTCAGCAAATGAGGTGGTCTGTCCAAAAAAGGCAGCTGATTACAACAAATGCTCCTAAGCTATGGATATTGGCCTAAAGAGGACACCTACCCTTTTTATTTATGCAAGTATATAGGACTTTGTGCAGGCATGGTTACTATTTTTCCACCACCTTGAGATGCCAACTGTATTTTATTATTGATACAGCTTGGTAACATGCCCTTCCAGCCCAACAAGCCCATGTTGTTCAATTAATTGACCAATTAAAATACTAACCCATACATCTTTGGAATGAGGGAGGAAACCCACATGGTCACAGGGGAAAAAATAAAAGCTCCTTACAGTCAGCAGTGGAATGGAACCTAGGTCACTGGAGCTGTAATAACATTACACTAACTACTACACCATTGTGCCATCCAACATGTAGCTTTTAAAAACACATCAGAAGGCAAGGATCACTGCTGCCCAATGGATTGCAAATTCTGTGCAGGTCCAAGGTCACAAATTCATGTACACTTTACCTCAATTACAGGCTCTGCAGAATTTCCATCAATATCTGCTTTCATTAAAAAATAGCTCCCAAGACATGAGAAAGGGTGTATGTTTTCTCCAATCTCATTGTGAACCTTTATTGCTAGAAGGCAATATGGTACCAGAGTACTAGAGCACTACAGTACAACAGCAGCAGGTGCTCTTGCACATGTTGTGCAGAAGGCATGTTCTCTGATACGCTTCTGCAAACATCAGCAATATACTGGAGCTTGGCTGTTAAGCATGTAGAAATAAAAGTGCCCTAGACCACTGAATTTGGATGACTTGATCCTAAAGAGGCTGAACAGCTTCCCATTATTTCTCAAGATTAGGTCCTCTCCCACAAAAAGTCTATTGGAGCTGAGGACAACATTGTGCCAAAAAAAGCACGTTGAAAAAGCAATTCGAAAGTAAGCAACTGTTTGTTTTGGTACAAAGAAATGTCAGATGGATTTTAACCCAGCCAAATGTGAAGATCAAATATAAAGAGACAGTACACTTAATAGCAAGACCCTTAAAAGTATTAATGTGCAGATGGATATTGGGTCCATGTCCATACTGCAATGAAAGTTGATTGGGAGATAAAAGTGACGTATGGCATGCTTGCCTTTATTAGTCAGGTATCACGTTCAAGAGTCAGGAAGCTCTGTTGCAGCTTTATAAAACACTAGTTAGGACGCCTTGAAATATTGCATTCAGCTTTGGTTTCCCCATTATAGGAAGAATGTCAAGTGTTTGGAGAGGACGTAGAAATGGTTTACCAGGATGCAGTGTGGATTAGAGGGCATTAGCTCCAAGCAGAGATTGGACAAACTTGTAATGTTTACTCTGAAGATCTGATAAAGGCTTACAAGATTATGAGAGGCAAAGATACAGCAAACATTATGGATAATGCTGTTAATGCAGCAGAACACAGTGGGCACAAAGGTTTTCTCCTGTTCCTGTACTCTATTTTAGTTTTTAAATTACGCTCCTATATCTTATGACCTTGGAGAAGAGGTGGAAACAGCATTAAGCTAAGGCAAGGCAAAAATTTTCCATTAAAGGGGCAGTAATGGCAGTCGATGAAGTGGTATACCTCTCCTACGAAATACGGGAAAATCACTGAGTGGATTCATCAGGGCAGATAATGGCAGCATTTAAAATTACCTAACTACTTACGTGTGTGTATATGTGTTTAAAACACAGAGTGATAGGTACCTAGATCGTGGTTTAAGTGACATTTCAACAGGCACCTAACTCGGCAGATGGAGGGATACTGACCATGAGCACAGGGAGGTGGGTTAGTTTATAATGGCATCAAGTTCTACAATAGAGAAATGGTAAGGGCAAAGGTGCAGCCTTGTTTGACTCCAGTCTACATGGAGAATGGTTTTGTTGTGGCCCCACAGGTTATTACTGTCACCTGTCATGAAGCAAACACAAGATGGAGTTGAATTTTTCAGGGCAACTACCTTGAGTCAAAGGTTTAAGTGAAGCTGCAGGAGGGAGTTCACAAAATTGTTCGTTTAATTATCATTTACCATAAATTCTGATGTATAAGCCAAGAATGTGGCCCTAAATTTTGGTCCTAAAATTAGGGGGTCAGCTTATACAGAGGATGCCAACTTTGGAAAAACAAATACATGGAAGACAGGTCGTATTTATTGATTGTTATTGAGTCAAATTCGTTCCACTGTTGACGCATGGTCTTTGAATGGTTTGTTTAAACTCACATCTAGTGGTTGGAGCACAGACATCAAACTCCTAAGGATGACTGCAAGGTCTGTATTTTCAGCTTTCAGTGCTGCTTTTGTCTCACCTGACAAGTACGCTTTGAACATGTCCCAGACAAGTAGTGACCTTTCCTTCCTGAAACCTTTGGGACTTCGACGCCACACCTCTTTAACCCACTTCAAGCAACCCGCTTTGTCCATCCAGCAGTGTTCTTGAACATAAACAACACCCCATGGGAATTTTCTGAGCAATCTTTGTTTTTTGTCTCAACACAAGATCACATCTACTCATAAATCAGGTGCACCAACTTCGCGTAGCTTCGAAATTTTCGCTGACCTCAGTGTTTTTCCTCCCATTTCAACGCTTGAACTCGAATTATTTCTCTGGTAACAATGCATCCACATGATCGCTGGTGATTCACTTTTTCTTCCAGTTCTGGCCACTAGCATGTTTTCCCGCAGTTTATACATTTCATCTATGGCATTTCCCTTAGCGTGTCCTCTACCTTTCTTCACTCTCTCATTTGTTTCGCGTTTACACTAAACTTTTAGCAGCTGCAGAATTATTCATTCCTTTAGCAAAATCAACAACCTTCAGCTTGAAGCCAGCAGCATATCGCATTTGTTTTAATCTTTTGTACGTGGTGGTCGCAAACTCAATACTGAGTAGACGTACTGATCCCGCCACCCCTTGTTATGTTTTAATGAGATTATGATGGGCGCTAAATGGTTTCACGGGGGTTACATTTCAGAGGATTCTTTACCATTGGAGACCTAATCCAAAATTTCCCTCCCTGATTTATTTATTAAGATTTTGCTTATAACGCTCTACAACGTGTAGGCCTGTTTTCTTAGCAGGTACTGGTACACAAAATTTCCAGGGTCTGGATCCGGTGAAGCCGAGTAACAGCATGAGAGATCTTGTGATCTTTTCTGGTTAAATCAAAAATCTCTACAAAAGGGGTCAGCTTATACAAAGGTAACATGAAGAAGTCATTTTTAACCTTGAAAATTCCGGCTTGTACACCGGAATTTACTGTAACCATACATGAATACAGCTAAAAGAAACAGCGTTCCTCTGGGACCATGATACAAAACACTGTACTAACAGTAATATATAGCACAAGGGACATAAGACATACAATAGCAGTAAACAGTCACATGTGTAACACACTAAGGTTTCACTGCTACTGTAATGGCCTCTTTAATGTTTCACTGCTAAGGTAATGGTTTCTCTGTAGCAACAATGTTTGGGTTATGACTAGAGATAACAGGGCTTTGGAATATGTGCTATCCAATGAAAGGAATGTTGTTCTTTCTTGTGGGTTTGGGAGCAGAGATTTTGTAGTCTTTTGTTGGACAGAGATGAGGAGAGAAGACGTGAATGGTAAGAGCTGGTAGACCACTGGACAGACTGGACGGAGCGAGGGTCCAAGGGTCAGCTATGCTTGGAGGAGGTCAATGGGGAACTAATGGACTGAACCGTGAACTCCAACTTTGTGCGCGAGACTGCTTCATGAGAATGGGCCTTTTTTTTTTGTTTCTTTACTGACCATATAGTCAAATTAAGAATTAAAAAGCTCAATCGTTTAATGGCATATCATGTGCTGTTTGTTATTTCATGGTAATGTTTTGTAACAGGGGACGCATCACGCAGCATCCACCCAGACAAGATTTCTTAAGTTTGGCCAGGCCAGAGGCCATCTTCCCCTAGATTAAGTTGCTAGCCAAACCAAGAGTTACACAAAAAAAAAATACAGCCCCAGTCCCTGAGTGACATGTCCTGTAAATTGACGGTACATGGGTATTGTTGGCGAGAACAAGCACTCAACATTCTACAGACAAACACAAGCACCCAATCCAGCCCATCTTCCACCTACTGAACACGGGGGGGTGGGGAAGCACCAACAGGAAGGGCCATTCCCCAATCCAGTATTTCCCCTCCTGGATGGCTGCAACAAGGAAGCCCCAGTCCTCTCTACAACAGAGGCCACGCAGCTCCCCAATAAACAAGTGAACCAGACTTATGGTGTTTTAGATTACCAATGTGTAACAGGGCTTGTGATTGCAAGAAAACAGTCCAAGACAATCACTCACTGCCTTTGCGCACCACCTCTGACACCTTTCTGTAGCAGGCAGCAACATGATCCACACCAAGTCCAGCTCCTCAATTAACAAGCTACTCGCTGATGGAGTAGACCTGCAGTACTTATATTCTTAATGTCCAGCATTGCCTTGCAATTGTAAAAAAGTACATTAAAAAAATAAAAAGGCTTTTGGTTGGTCTTGAAAAGGCTGCTGCATCCAAGCATGCCACTATCTTACCGGAGGAGAGGATGGTGGTATGCTCATCTTCTCTTCAGGCAAGATGGCCATAGAAAAAGGGTTCTTTGGCCCAATTCATTCATGCCAACTTAACTATGTATATTCACCTTATCCCAATGATTCAGAAGTGCTCCTGGTCACTGGGAAGAGGCAGCCAAGGATCTGCTGATGATTTTCCTTGCAGCAGGTAGCAAGCAAATCCTTTTATAGTTATCAATCAGATCACCTTCCTTAAAGAAAAAGAGAAAATGCTGGAATTCTCAGTACATCAGGTACTATCAGTGGAAAAGTGAAACTTACTATTTCAGGTCTAAAATCCTTTGTCAGAACTGAAAAAGGAGAATCAGAGTTAGGTTTAATATCATCTGCATAGGTCATGAAATTTGTTGTCTTTGTAGCAGCAGTAGAATGCAATACATAGAAAAACTGAATTACTGTAAATATATATTATGTATTTATTAGTTAAATAAGTAGTGCAAAAAATAATTAAAAAGAAAAAGTAAAAAAGCAGTGAGGTAGTTTTCACAGCTTCACTGTCCATTCAGATGGCAGAGAGGAATAAGCTGTTCCTGAACCATTGAGTGTGTGCCTTCAGGTTCCTCTTCTTCCTAATGTTAGCAACAAGAACAGGTCATGTCCTGGGTGACCGGATCTGCTACCCTTTTGCTCTTTGAAGATGTCCTGGATACTACTGAGGCTAGTGCCCATGATCGAAGTGACAGTTTCCAACTCTCTGTAGCTTATGTTGATCGTGTGTCGTACGCCAACCAACCCCACCCCCCCCTCCACATACCAGACAATGAATCAGCCGCCAGTCAGAATGCCCTCCACAGTACATCATAGAAAGTTGCAAGTGTCTTTGGTGACATACCAACTCTTTTCAAACTCCTAATGAAATAAAGCCTTCTTTATGGCTGCATGCAATGTTGGGTCTAGGATAGATCTTCAGATATTGACACCCAGGAATTTGAAGTTGCTCACTTTCCTTTTCTGATTCCTCTATGAGGACTAGTGTGCGTTCCCTCGTCTTATCCTTTCTGAAGTCCACAATCAGTTCTTTGGTTTTACCGACACAAGTCAAAGGTTGCTGCTGCAACACCATTCAACTAGCTGATATATCTCACTCTTGTACATCTTGTCACCGTCTGAAATTCTGCTAACACTAGTTGCATTGTCAGCAAATTTATAGATAACATTTGAGCTGAGCCTAGCCACATAGTCATTGATGTAGAGTAGAGCAGAGCAGTGGGCTATGCACACATCCCTGAGGTTAATCTAGGTGATAGAGAAGGCAGGAAAGGGTGATGAGTGAAACAAAAAATGTGGCAGCTTAGATCAAATTCAGTTATTTGTCTTAAAGGCAGTCATGGTTGTGGTACACATGGTTCCTGGTGGATTCTCCTCTTCCCAGATGTAGGAAGAGAGATTGGAGGTTGGTGACAAAGTTCCTCACTGCAGACTTTCAGGATTTCGGTGGGGATACTGATTGTTCCTGAGACTATCTTACTGTTGAAGACTGGCCTGAAAAGGTGCTGCAGCATGGTGCTTATATTAAGATCAGAGACAATGCTGGAGAGGTTTTCAAAATATTGCTTCTGGTGGACATTGACTGCTTCTGTCTTAGAAGAGTTCACAATGGGTTCTTGGTTTGTAAATTGTTTTACAGCACAGTAGAACTTACATTAACCCACTTCATCTATTATCTATTCTTTGGTCACAGATTTTCAGCTGGACCACTACCTTCAGATACCTGAACAACTTTCCCTTTTCCAATGAAAAAAGTGCAGGTTCAATGCAGGAATGTTATGTTTGTGGTAGAGAAGCCCTGTAATCTCTGACATTCTCATCAATATAGTCCTGTTTGTTCTTGGTGGAGAACCAGAGTCTCTTTACACATGCCAACTATGCAAGATGCTAGTGCAAAAGCTCTGGATACCATGTTGCTCCTGTAGATTGACAGGCTGTCTGAGAAGATCTACCACTTTGGGGTCCTTCAGAGCTTCAACAATGATCATCTTGCAGTTCTGTTGATGCAAATGTTTTAGGGTCAGGTTGACGGAGATAGGTACTGATGACTGGTGAACAGACAACCACTTCAATTGCTCTATCATGGCACAGCTGATGTTAGACATCAGTTACTCTCTTGTAAAGTGATATAACCCAAGATGCCAGTGCCTGGAACAAAAGTGTTGCAATAAAATTTTGTGTTTATCCATCTGATGAGACTGTGCTCCAAGCATTGTCAAGAGCAGGACTTTGACAATATGTGATTGAAGTATATAACTTCAGAGGGCTGCATTTCTTCCTAACACACTGGCATTGTAGTAAACAGGGCAAGTTTACCCTTAGGGATACAGACCAGGATATTTTCCACATTCAGAATAGAGAACCTCTTTCACCTGATCCGAGTATTCCAGGTTTGGGCGTATGCACCAGTTAAACATAACATATTAGTTCCATGCTAGAATTAGCTGAAATGTTAATAGTATTTCACTAATTCCACAAAGGTAGCTACCAACACATCAGATCAGCTCACTCTTCATTGAGAAGATCCCTCCATGATGATAATACAGATTTTCCCACAAAAAAAATTCTGTGAGCAGGAGATGGCCGATGTCAAAGCATCCATGTTCCCTTGTCTTGATAGAAATGCAGCATTCAGCTGACTAACTGTTGGGATTGTCTATGACGGGAGTCGGCAACCCGCGGCTCCGGAGCCACATGTGGCTCTTTTACGTCTGTGCTGCGGCTCCCTGTTGCTTTGGGAAATAATTGGTTGTGGCGACCCTTTTCCTGGCACATCCGAACCGACTCACAATTAGATAGCCTACGGGGTTTTGCAAGCACAAGAGCTTTGGAGCCTCTGCGCCATGGGGGGCAGGTTGAGGGAGGCTTAAAAGTGAGGCTGAAGATTTCGAATAAAGTTTTTTCCTTCGACTGCAGTTACCGACTCCGTGTCGTAATTTTAGCGCTGCGTGTAGCACACCGCTACATGGTCAGTATTTAATTAAAATGTATTTTATGTTAGTTTGTTAGTTTTTGAAATGTAAATCTAAATTTGAAGATTATGGTGATCTTGTACAATCTAAATAAGACGTCGTGGCGACCCATTTCCTGACACATCCGAACCGGCTCACAATTAGCCAGCGTTCAGGCTAAGGGAGATAGCCTACGGGGGTTTGTGAGTACGTGTCTTTTGCAGCATCCGCGCCCATGGGGGGCGGGTTGAGGGAGGCTTAAAAGCAAGGCTGTTTAGTTCGAATAAAGCTATCTTTGACTGCAGTTTACTGACTGCGTGTAGCACACCGCTACAACGTGTTTTTATCGCTGGCTGTCCAGAGGGGAGGTGCTGAAACGCTTTGTCGCGTGTCTGGAAGAAGTGAAAACTTTCCTGGGCAGCAAAGGGCTCACCTTTCCTGAGCTGGAACAGCCAGAGTGGCTGGAAAAGCTACACTTCATGGTAGACATGACAGCGCACCTGAACACGCTGAACATAGCTCTTCAACGGGGTAAGGACGTACAGCCCTGCACATGTTGGAGGATGTTTTGGCATTCGAGCGCAAGTTGACGTTGCTTGCCAGAGATTTATAGAAAGGCACATTGTCTCACTTCCCCAATTTGAGAGAGTTCAAACAAGGTCACGACATGATAAATTCAGAGTATTTACATTCTGCAATCATCGCAATGCAAACATCGTTTGGGAAACGCTTCTGTGAGTTCAGAGAGGAAAAAAACACATTATCCTTCCCGGTCACTCTCCTAAGCATCGATCCATCCCTACTGAATACGACTGCATTGTCAGGTGTGAGTCAACCTGAACAAGTATGATAAATATTTTAATTGCCTATTATTTTACGTATATTCATATGTTTTCATTGTTCAGTGAAATAGTCCTTTTATTTTTCAGGTTGACAGCTGGCTGACGTTATTTTTGGTTTGCTGCTGGCGGCAAATTTAAGTTTGGCGTTTTTCATAAATAAAAGAAGGACTCAAATAGACGTTGAGTATTTTACTTAAAATTAACCTTCAACCCAACGTCTTTTTTTCGGAGTTCAAAATGTTTTTGTTGCATGCAGAAATGTAATTTCGTTTTCTCTGCAGGAGTTCATCAATTTCATAAATGCAACACATTATAGTTCGTTTATACATAGCATAAAGGCAAAACAAAACGTTGTATGCAGTGTTATTTCATTTTAAATGTCAAACGGGTTTTGCGGCTCCCAGTGTTTTCTTTTCTGTGGGAAACGGGTCCAAGTGGCTCTTTCAGTGGTAAAGGTTGCTGACCCCTGGTCTATGACAATACTGATATTTCAGGTGCTGAACTTCATTTGGTGGAGAGAACTTCATATAGTGTACACAGTTTCTTTTAATATGGGGTAGAACACAGCATACTAGCTACCCCACAGGCTTCATAGAACAGAGGCTTGAGCCAATGGAAAGGAAGTCCAAGACAACTAAAGACAAGGCTCTGTCATTCAGGTATCAAAGCTCTCAAGAGTTTGAAATTAATACATAGTTTCCAGCTTGTATATATCCCTGAAGATAAAAACCCAACAGGAAAAAAAAGTTGTGCAGTTGTGGCAACAGAGTTAAATACTGTATTACATTTTGCGAGAAAGGGAAGGGGGAGGAAGATGCAAGATGGCGGCGCGACGCAGCGCGCATTGGCCACTCCAGGAATGAATATCTGTTATCTGTAAGTAGGGGCCGTGTACAATCCTGATTTGATGGAGACGGACGTGTGAAGCACGGAGGAACATCTGCTGAAACTTTTGAAATGCCTGTTTTGCTGCCACTGCTACTGTGCGATCAGAGAAATCTCCAGGAGGAAGGCCCCAAATCCTCGGCCTTGCCTGTTGCTTGGCGGCCGGTGCCGGGGTTGAAGCGCTCGGCAGAGATGGTGCTCGGTGTTGGAGGGCTGGTCGGAGGCTCGAAGTTTTTGGACAGACTCGGAGATGGCTGTGGTTGGAGCTCCCAAAGTGCTGTATCGGCAAGCTGCAGCACTGGAGGTTCATGGCAGGAAGAGTTTTTCTTCCTTCTACTGTCTGCGTGAGATGGGCTGTTGGGACTTTGAGACTTTCTCTTAAACCGTGCCATAGACTGCTCTTTATCAGATTACGGTATTGCTTTGCACTGTTGAAATTATGTGTTATAATTATGTGGTCTTTGTCAGTTAGTCTTTTATCAATTATGGTTTTGTCTGCACTGTTGAAACTATATGTTAACTATATGTAAAACTATGTGGTTTTGTGTAGGTCTTGTAGCTTTAGGTTTGTCTGATGGGTTTTTAGTTCCTTTCCGGGGAACGTGCTAAGACAGTAGTGCAATATCGATACGCAGCAGCCTCTCTGGACTCTGGACTGGGGATTACCAAACGTTATGTGGTTTTTCTTGTGTGGTCTGTTTTGTGCTTTTTCGTGATATCATTCTGGAGAACGTTGTCTCATTTTTTTAACTGCATTGTATTTGTGGTTTATAAATGACAATAAACTGAATCTGAATCTGAACACTTGTGGTATGTCAAATTGTGGGGTTAGCAATTTGTTTTTGTTGTACTGCAGATCATGGTCTTTCTTGGGGGCTTTGACATTGCATTCTTGCTTGATGGGTGGAGGGTGCTGATTTTTTTGTGAAAGTGGATGGAGTGGGGAAGGGTCATTGTTTTGCTGCTGCTTGTGCATGGGAAGGGGGAGTAAGGGGGCTCTGGGGTTCTAACATTTTAACTGTCACTCATTCTTTGGGGCACTCCAGTTTTCATGGATGCCTGTGGAGAACAAGAATTACAGGATGTATATTGCATACTTCCTCTGATATTAAATGAAACTACTGAACATTTAAGACTCAAATTTTGTCAAAGAAGATTGAAAAGAAAATCCAACAGGGAACAAGACATTGAAAAAGGAAAGGGAAAGCAAAATAAGTACCAAAGTATGCTCTTGAGAAGCATCTAAAAGAAGCAATTACTTTTTAAATGATATATTAAAAAGAATTTAAAAGTTTTAATGCACCTCATTATTTAAGAGACAAGAAAGAAAGAGCTACAGACTACAGTTGGGTAGATAAAGAGCCATCTACCATCAATGGTAAGAAAGTGCTGGAACCCAAAAGTAACAGCAGGGTTCTTAGAAAATGACGATAGAACCAGACAGAGCTGGTGTTTGTTTATGAAATGAAAAATGTGTTTGGCAAATCTGATGGAATTCAAAGTTGCAATGCTCAGATTAAGAACAAACATGAATGTATTTTGTTATAGGATTTTCAGATAATTTTCATTAAAAAGTGGAAGAATTGTTTCTCAAAATTCTAATGCATAGTTTTGGAGACAGCATATTGGCAAGGACTGAGGATTGGTTAACTGACAGAAGATAGGACATTTTTGCTTAGGGTGCTGTGACTGCTGGGGTAAAGCAGGCAACTATTGGGGTCCAGCTGTTCACAACCTGTATAAATTTGAATGCGGGGACAAGGTATAATATCCACATTTGTTCTGGGTAGTAGTATGAGGTATCAGAAAGGGGCAGGAAGGCTTCATGAGATGCAAACAACGAAGTAGATATCCGAACAAAGCAGACTGAGTAAAATGGAAGAGATGAAAACCCAGTTTCTTGATTCAAAAATTATAAATTTGAAGGCTACTAACAATCAGAGAATCCTGGGTGCCCTACATAAATCATTGTTAGTAAAAATACAGTTATAAAAAGCAATAAGTGGGCCAAATGGCAAGATCACCTCTTGTGCAAGAGGATTAGATTGCAGTCCTGGTGAGCCTAGTGCTGGATACAGGGTAAATGACTGATCTCTCGATTTAAGAGGTAGAAGGAGTTGCAAAGGTTCCACACATTGTTTCCATGTCAGAAGCTTTATCGTGTGCAGGGTTTAAACAGAATCAGAATCAGGTTTATTATTACCGGCATGTGTCGTGAAATTTGTTAACAGCAGCAGCAGTTCAATGCAATACATAATATAGAAAACAAAATAGTAATAATAAGTAAATCAATTAGTGTATACGTACATTGAATAGAATAAAAAGTGTAAAAAACAGAAATGCTATATTTAAAAAGTGAGGTGTTACGAAGGATGAACAGCTCTGATGGGCAGAAGGGTGCAAGGTTGTCCATGTCCCCCTCCTCTGGGTGAATTACAAACAGTTACTGTTGCCAGGCTGTTAATGAGAGAGAAAGAGATGGAACAAAACATACTGGGACTGGAACATTTGCTTCAGGCAAGGGCGAGATAACACCGGGGGAGAGAGACCATATTATGACTCCTGTAAGACTCACGGCTCCGGAGAGGGCTGTTTACTTGGTACTATTCTGTACATTAAAATTCCTCAGTGGACAGCCGGAGTGGGCTGGTTTGATGGGCTAAGCCATTCAAAACTGATTGACATCGGAGTCCCCGTGAGTAGGGATAAAAGTGAGGTCTGGGGAGACACACCAAAGATGCACCAAGAGACACACTAGTGAGCACTGTTTAAGTATTGGGACCCACGAGAAAAGTGGGGGGCATCGGAGACTGAACGAAGGATCGGTCAATTTTAACTCACAGTGTTTATAGCGAGGCCAGTGGGGGCTTGTGTGTGTGTCCACCCTTGCCTGGGTGACGAATCCACCATAGAAGAAAGATCTAGCTAAGGAACAGAGGGGTCATACCTGAATGGCCACAACAACACATCGACGGATCAGGATCGTAAAGGAAGGTTTGCAAGACAATAGCTGTCACTGTTTGTTTGCTCACTCTCGCTCTCTCTCTCCCCAACAATTACAACACATCGACCAACAACTACCTCAGCCTGTATGAACTGAACTGAACTTTATACTCACATATGACAATTCATTATCCCCAAGACAACGATAGAATTTGTTTATTATTGATTATTATTATACCCACACTTCTAGGTTTAGTATTGCAAACGTGTATTATCTGTATATTGGCATTGTTGATATTGATTTGTATATTTTTACTAATAAACACTGTTTTGAAAATAGTACCAGACTCCAACGGACACTTCTATCTTCACTGGTAAGATATCCAGTTACAGGGTACATAACAAATTGGGGCCTCGTCTCAATTTGATACCAAATTGGGGGGCCAGTGAATCGGGCTATAAGTCCATTATTTGATCTGGTTGCGTGGGTAACCAGACGGGAAACCAGCAGAGATGGACATTGTCAAATTTTTAAAAGACCCGACTGCAGGGGCATTAGAGGTTGCCAGGACAGCTGAATTGATGAATATTGCGAAACAATTAAATCTCACAGAGGTGAAGTCATCAATGAAAAAGTGGGAGATACAGAGGGCCATAGCCCAGTATTATATATCCAAGGATGTGTTCACACCTGATGCATTGGATCTGTTCCCCGAAAAGAAACCAGTTGTTGGGGTGGTTCAGTTAGAGTTGGAAAAATTAAGGTTGGATGCAGAACAGAAGAAAAGGGAGTATGAGCTCCAGCTAAAGGAGTTAGAGGTGAAAAGGAAGCGGGAAAGAGCTGCCTGGGAGGCACAAAGGGAGAAAGAAAAGGCTGAAAGGGAGAAGGAAAAAGCTGAGTTAAAGAATCACAGGGAGCATGAACTTAGGTTAAAACAGCTGGAAGCAGAAGAGGAAGAAAAGAAAACTGAAAGGCAGATGAAGATGAAAGGCAGATGAAAACTGAAAGGCAGAAAGAGAGGCAACATGAGCTGGAAATAGAGAGGGTAAAGCAACAGGGAAAAGACCGAGAGGAAGGCTCAAGAGAGGAGAAGTTTAATGTTGGTAGAGAGTTTAGGTTAGTACCTCCGTTCGAGGAAACAGATGTTGATAGTTACTTCTTGCATTTTGAAAAGGTGGCAGTGAATCAGAAGTGGCCCAGAGATCAGTGAGTGGCGTTGTTACAAAGTGCATTAAAAGGGATGGCTTAACGGGCATATGCGGCGTTGTCCATGGACGAGTCTGCGGATTATGAGGAAGTAAAAGAGGCTATTCTTCAGGCCTATGAGTTGGTACCTGTGACATATAGACAAAAGTTCAGAGATTTAAAGAAACTGTGGAATCAGACGTATGCAGTGTTTGTCTATGAAAAGGGTGTGCTCTTGGATCGTTGGTGTGCTGCAGAAAAGGTGGAGGAGGATTTCCATCGTTTCAGAGAGTTAATTCTGATTGAGGAATTTAAAGGTTGTGTTTCAGATAATATCAGGATGTATCTGAACGAGAAGCCGAATAAGTCTATAATCGGAATTTGCCAGGTTCGCAGATGAATATGCCCTAACCCATAAGACAAAGTTTTCCTCAAATAAGAGTTATCAGAAAGGCAGTAGGGACAGTAGAGAAAGTCCACCGGCTAAGGTAGAAGATAAGCTGGGAGCTAGTGGAAAAGATAAGGAGGACGACAAGCAGACTGGCAGGAAGGTTTCTGGCTTGACCTGTTATAATTGTGGAAAGGTTGGTCATATTGCATCTAAGTGCTTTGCTCCGAAGGAGACAGGAAAAGGGAAAACGGCAGTCCCTACAGGGTGTATTGAATCGATCAGTAAATCGACAAGGAAGGCAAAGGTAGATAGAGTACGAGAGGGGCATGAGAAATTTATATCAGAAGGGACGGTGAAAGAAGGAGAGAACCCATTTCCAGTGAGAATCTGGAGAGATACTGGGGCTGATCAGTCATTGATCCTAAGTAAGGTGTTAGATTTTGGTCCCGAGACTGGAGAGGTAGTTTTAAGAGGAATAGGAAAAGGGACAGAAGCAATGCCTTTGCATGGGATCATTTTAAAATGTGACCTGGTATCTGGACCAGTCGAAGTAGGGGTGCGGTCAGAATTACCGAGAGACGGCGTGGACGTCCTTCTTAGTAATGATTTAGCAGGTGGTGATGTGTGTTCAGCAGTGAAATTAACGAGCAAGCCTGTGAGTGCTGAGGACCCGGCCCTGGATTCTAAGATCTATCCCACATGCACGATCACTCACAGCATGTCGAGAAAGGCAGCTGAGGAAGAGGACAGTTTAAATGAGTCCAGTGTTGATTTGGCTGAGTTGTTTTTACCGACCCTGTACCAAGAGGGGTTAGGGGATGGTAAAGCAGAGAGTAGGGAGGTAGAAGAGAGTAAAGGAGAGGAGGTAGACCTACCCTTAGCCAAGAGAGAATTTATGAAGGCACAGAGTAAAGATAAGAAACAGATAAGGCAGTTAGAAGGTCCAGGGTTGGACATGGATGATCTGTCTGGCTTGACAGAGTAGTTTGAAGTTGAAAAATTTAAATGTGTTCCCGATAATGAAATGAGGGCAGTCCTAGATGAAAAGGATGCCATTACCTTGAAGGAGTCTGCTGGGTTAGCAGATGAAGTTGTTTTAACCTGCAGGGTTGAGTTTACTCCGGATGGGAGTTGCCCAGAGAGTAACTGGGAGGATCAGGGGAACTTAGAATTTGAAAAAGGGACTGGTATGGAAAGCCTGGAAGAAGTAGATGTCCCGTTTGAGTGTGTTCAAGATGTGGATGCACATGGTACTGAACCTAGTAATGAAACTCAGAAGTCTGAGGTATCTGATTTAGTTGAAAAGGAATGCAGTCCTTTTGGGACAGATGGACTTGGTTCAGTGAAGAGAGGGTTAACTTTGGTACCAGTGGAAAGTGAGAATTCTCAGTTGTTTGTGTTAGAAGGTATGTTAAAAGTTAGTGAGGAGATAAAAGCTGGTGATGTGAATATTATTGAAGGAGAAGGGGAAAGTGTTGTTCCTAAAGTGAATAAAGAAAATTTAAAGTCTGGATTGGTTTTAGAAGCAGTAACCAGGTTGAAGGAACAATGGCTTGTTAACAAGGTGCCTGTGAATCAATTACAGTTTGCTTTGGAATGTAAAGGTAAACAACCCGCTGATGTTATTCAAGGATGTGATTTGGAGGGACAGAACCAAAAGGGTTGTTTTGACAAAGAGGGATCACTTGCAGATGTTAAGCTGAAAACTAATAGAATGAAGGGTCCTGAAGATAAAATTAATGACTTGCTCAAAAATAAAGAATTGTGTGGAAGTTCAGAAAATGGGCTAAGTTTGGAAAACATTGGTGATAAGAATACTCCTGTGAAAGGAGTATGTGAAGACCTATTCCACACTAGTGAGCAAGCTAACCATGTGAGAGTTAAATGGAAAAGGGGCAAAGGTTGACAAATGCCACAGGATCTGGTTTTGAGGGATTTTGACAAAGTGTGTAAATAATAAAGACAACATCATGGAAGATTGAACTTTAAGTTTAAAAGTAAAATAAAGATTAGTATTTGCACAAACTTTTGTAATGTACTACAGTATAATCACATATGTATTAGTTCACATTTTGTAATATACGTTTAAGCTAAGATCACAACCCTTTAGTTTTTTTTGTTGATGAAAAGGAATAATAACAGATGGTTATTAAATTGGAGTCTGATGCTACAGGAATTTATTAAGATACAAGATATTAAGATATTAAAATACACCATATTAAAGGAAGTGACAATGTAATCGCTAGCTGGTTATCTAGTCGCTAAGTTGAAGGTGTATCTGTATTGCTTTATAGTTAAGAACACTTCTGTATTTTTTTTGCTAAACTCTGTAATCCTGTAAAACGCTGTACTAGTTAATTTTCCCCTTTGGTGAAAATTCCTAGAAGGATGGGGGTGTTATGAAGGATGAAAAACTCTGATGGGCAGAAGGGTGCAAGGTCGCCCATGTCCCACTCCTCTGGGAGAATTACAAACCTTTACTGTTGCCAGGCCGTTAATATATATGAGAGCGAGAGAGAGATCCGGAGAGGGCTGTTTACTCGGTACTATTCTGTTCATTAAAATTCCTCAGTGGACAGCCATAGTGGGCTGGTTTGATGGGCTAAGCCATTCAAAACTGATTGGCATCTGAGACCCCATGAGTAGGGATAAAAGTGAGGTCTGGGGAGACACACCAGGAGACGCACCAAAAGACACATTAGTGAGCACTGTTTAAGTATTGGGACCCACGAGAAAAGTGGGGGGCATCGGAGACTGAATGAAGGATCGGTCAATTTTAACTCAGTGTTTCTAGTGAGGCCGGTGGGGGCTTGTGTGTGTGTCCACCCTTGCCTGGGTGACGAGTCCACCATAGAAGAAAGGTCTAGCTAAAGAACAGAGGGGTCATACCTGAATGGCCACAACAACACATCGACGGATGTAAAGGAAGGTTTGCAAGACAATAGCTGTCCCTGTTTGCTCACTCTCTCTCTCCCCAACAATTACAACACATCGACCAACAACTATCCCAGCCTGTATGAACTGAACTGAACTTTATACTCACATATGACAATTCATTATCCCCAAGACAACGATAGAATTTGTTTATTATTGATTATTATTATACCCACACTTCTAGGTTTAGTATTGCTAACGTGTATTATCTGTATATTGGCATTGTTGATATTGATTTGTATATTTTTACTAATAAACACTGTTTTGAAAATAGTACCAGACTCCAACGGACACTTCTATCTTCACTGGTAAGACACCCAGTTACGGGGTACGTAACAGAGGTAATATCCAAGGGTTCAATGTCCATTTAGGAATCGGATGGCAGAGAGGAAGAAGCTATTGCTGAATTGCTGAGTGTGTGCCTTCAGGTTTCTGTACCTCCTACCTGATGGTAACAGTGATAATGGGTATGCCCCGGGTGCTGGAGGTCCTTAATAATGGACACTGCCTTTCTGAGACATCACTTCTTGCAGATATCCTAGGTACTTTATAGGTTAGTATCCAAGATGGAGCCAACTAAATTTACTACCCTCTGCAGCTTCTTTCGGTCCTGTGCAATAGTGCCCCCCCCACCCCCCACCATACCAGACGGTGATGCAGCCTGACAGAATGCTCTCCACAGTACATCTATACAAACTTTTGAGTGTATTTGTTAACATACCAAATCTCTTCAAACTCCTAATGAAGTATAGCCGCTGTCTTGCCTTCTTTATAACTGCATCAATATATTGGGACCAGGTTTGATCCGCAGAGATCTTGATACCCAGGGACTTGAAACTGCTCACTCTCTCCACTTCTGATCCCTCTATAAGACTAGGATTATAAATTTGAGTTTATAAAAAGCGAGAGATGACCACATTGAAACATATAAAATTCTTTGGTGGTTTGGCAGGCAGATGCATAGATGATTATTTCCCTTGGCTAGGGTATAAATTATTATTCAGTCTCAAAATATGGATTCAGCTATTCTAGTCAAGGCAGGAGAAATTTCTTCCATACTGCTATTCCATTTTACATTTAACAGTTCTCTACAATATTATACATCCACAATGAAAATTGTTACTAATTCACCGAGTTATTCTCTTAACCAATAGCAAGGTTCACAAAGAATTACTGACATAGTACTGTAAACTATGTTAATCCAACCCTATATAATGTGAAGGACCACATCATATTTTTCAAATGTACACAACCTAAAGCAAACGTTTCAAGTCCTTGCTAAGGGCCTTTGGGATGACAATACCTTTAAGTCTTGCATAATTTAAATCACGGTCACTAAACTACTTTAGAGACCTGCACCATGATTTTGCAAGCTTCTACTACACATCAATATCTAGGCATTCCTCACATAGCATATCTAGATAAATAGTATAAATAGCAACTTAGCATAAAGTGTTCCATTTTATGTATTTAAGCTGCTTCTCAAACTGGAATTGAAGTGCACTTCAGCAAAAATTGAAGCAAAACACCGGTGAAAGGTCACATTTTCATTTAGACTTTAGAAAGTCAGCTCCATTGTTGTTCAAATGTACTACTTTAAATTTCATCTTGAACCCTGTGTAGTGTGGGATTATTTAAATCTTTGTTATCCAATGCAAATCTGTACAAAGCATTTTCATACACAACTGGCATACTTCCACCTCTGCTTTCTAAACTGCAAACTAAGTGTTACATAAATTACTTAAGTAAATCAATGGCTTTAGTACACAAAAGAAAATTGACAATTAAATATATTTTTAAAACAGTAATTGAAAATGTTTTAAAGTGAGAGGATGGAAACCCTGAAAAAAGAAAACGTGAGAAAGAACATCCAGCTGGTCAGGCAATTCCTCAACAATTCACAAGAATTCTTTATCCAGATGCTGACTGACTTGCTAGTCTTATTTTCATTTTAAGCCTCATTTTGTTCAAGTCTTGATACAAATATAATTATTGCAATCCAGATAATGATTTTTTGTTAGTGTAAAATCTATTTGTCGGTTTTCGAGTTCCTTCATGTCATCCATGCTATATGAGAACCAAATCAAATTATAATTATGAATAAAAACAAGGTAACTAGCCCTAACCAATTGATCTGAAAACAGTCCAGTTCCTATACACTTCAGTTTCTATCTGTCTGCATTGCTCTCACTTTTTTTTAAAAAAAACATTTCATAGATAACTACTCCCATCTCATTTAATACAAGTAAGCTGTGATGGCTGATGATAATCCACCGACTATATCCGAACTGGTCCAGACACAAACTACAGTGAAATCTTGGCCAACTAAACAATGAATGTCAGCTGGAGCTTGCTAGCCATTAAAGTCCAACCTGATGCCATGAATATCGACTTCTTCACCTGGTAATTTTTTTTTGCCTCCCCCTCTTATATTCACACTGCAGGAATAAAGAGTGCATTTTAAGTGGGATACAGTATACTTCCAAGAGAATCCTTTTTACTTGTATTTCCATAATTATGGTCATATTTGTAAAATATGAGTCTGACTAATGAGTCAGCAGCTCCGACTAATGGATTAGGCACAAAAATGAGAAATTTAAACCAATAATACAGATATTACTTGGCACTAACATTCAATGGAAAGGATCACCAACTTTCATACAAGTAGCATGAATCCACTGAGACTTTTGATTTCATTTATATATTCATAAACCATTCTTAGCCAAATTTAGCAGCCAGGTGATATAATGACATGTTATTCAGAGGATTTAGACAGGAGAGCAGCACCATTGCCTTGAATCTGGGAATTAATGTTCAATCCTGACCTGGAAAGTCTGTGTGGAATATGGAATGTTCTCCATGCGACCTCTGAAATAATATCACTGAAAATTTCTCATGGAGGATCTCTGTGGTTGGTTAAAAGCAACATTAAGAACTAAAGTAATTTTGATGACTCATCCCAGGTTTGAGATTTTATATTATTTAAGTCTTCATTTGCATATTATACATTTAATTAGCCGCATGATAAAATATGAAAATTCATAATAGTTCATGACTGAATAAAAGCTGTTACTAAATAAAGGCAGATTTGTTTTAAAACCATCTGCATAATCATTTTTCCCCAAAAATATTGTTACTTCCATCCACTACTTTGAGAAATAAAGGATGAAGGCTTATTTGAGTGCAGCTTGAGACAAAGTGCAATCAGCTGAAAAAAGGCAATGTTACTCAAGTTGGAAAAAGCAAAATATAATGATAATTTTGAAAGAAAGCAGAAGCTCACATGCAAACTGTCTTTTAAATCAGATCTTTTTATCCCAGTTGGGTTAATATGGACTGACACAGTAACAAACATTACTCTCAGTGTTGATTAAGACACTGCATAGTACAGCTTCAATTCACAACAGTCTGTAAAATGTGTTTCCAATCCTAGATCAATGGTAGTCAACTGTACATCATCGGAAAATTCAGAGCTGCAAAAACAATTATATGATATGATCATTAAGATTTAATTGGTCTTTGTTAGTTTCAGAAAGTTAAAAAGTTAGTCAATGGGTTGTTGGTCCACACCAATCTTCTGCAGGTGTATGGAGGAATAAATCAACCATGAACCATGGAAACTATCTGCACTGACAACACAACAATTCTTTCTAATGAACAATCAGTAACTTCTTTGTAACACATACAGTATGCATATATAAATTATCAAATTTCAGAAACCATGAGAAGAATCATTTAACCATTAAGCTAAAACACTCACAACCATGTACTTTAAATGCAAAGCCAGTAGGTCAATCAGGATGGTGGGTAATAAACAGATCGATATTTGCCTAAAAGCATCAATGCTCCCTACTACCCATTTAAGTACTGCTTCAAAGCCAAAACCAATTAGAGACATCAATCAGAATTGGTACAACATGGAAACCTGAAGTGTCTCAACAAGTGTAATCCAGTCAGTCCCATTCTGATTTTACCATTGCAGTTTTTCACCCCCTCAGCTATCTCTCAGCTTTTCTCTTAGAAAACTCCATTCCCTTTCCAAGGAGGATGTTACATTTTGACTGTCCAGCACCTGGGAAATGAACATTTCAAAGCTACCCTCTCTGAATTTTGACTATTTCCATGGAAAGGTTTATCTTTATTCACTTCATTTTCCAGTCTTCATTTCTATTCCCTAAATCTCTTCAGCAATTTTATGACATACAGTGGCACTTGAGTTTGTGAACCCTTTAGAATTTTCTCTATTTTTGCGTAAATATGACCTAAAATGTGATCAGATTGTCATACAAGTCCTAAAACTAGATAGGGAACCCACATAAATACGAAAAACATTACTTGTTCATTTACTTATTGAGAAAAATAATCCAATATTACATATATTTGTTGGAAAAAGTACGTGAACCTCCAGGATTATCAGTTCCTTTAAAGGGGAAATTAGAATCGGGTCTTTCAATCAATGGGCTGCCAATCAGGTGTGAGTGTGGGAGGTCCTGCCCTATTTAAAGGCCATAAACCTGGGTCTTGACTATCAAAGTCTGATCTTCACCACACAGGTTTTTATTAGTGTACCAAGCTCGGTCAAAAAAGATTTCTGAGGACCTCAAAAAAAGTTGTTGATGCTCACCAGGCTGCAAGAGGATACAAAAGCATTTCTAAAGAGTTTGGGTTCCACCAAACCAAAGTCAGGCAGATGATGTCCAAATGGGGGAAACTCAACACCAATATTGCTCTCCCCAGGAGTGGTCGACCAACAAAAATCACTCCAAGAACAAGTCATGGAACATTCCAGGAGGTCACAAAGAACCCCAGGGTAACATCTAATGAGCTGTAGGCCTTTCTTGCATAGGCTAATGTCAGTGTTCATAGATCTACCATCAGGCAAACACTGAACAACAGAGATGGGCATGGCAGGATTGCAAGGGGAAAGCCGCTACTCTCCAAGAAGAACATTGCTGCCCATCTGAAGTTTGCCAAGGACCACATAGCTAAGCTAGAAGGCTATTCAAAGTATCTTCTGTGGACAGGGAAGTCCAAAATTGAACTTCTTGACTTAAATGAGAAGCATGTGTGATAAAAAGCAAACACTGCATTCCAACACAAGAACCTCATCCCATCTGTGAAACATGGTGGTAGTAATGTCATGGTTTGGGCCTGCTTTGCTGCCTTGGGACCAGGATGGCTTGCTTTCAACGATGGAACTATGAATTCTGATTTGTACCAGCAAATTCCACAAGCAAACATTAGGATATCCACCCAGAACTGAAGCTCAAGAGAAAATGAGTCAGGCAGCAAGGCAATGACCCTGAACACACAAGTCAGTGTACCAAAGAATGGTTAAAGCAGAAGAAATTTCATGTTTTGGAATGGCCAAGTTGAAGCCCTGACCATCATCCTATAGAAATACTGTGGAAGGGCCTGAAGCAAGCAGCTCATGCAAGGAAGCCCACTAACATGCCTGAGCGGAAGCAGTTTTATAGGGAGGAATGGCCAAGGAGGAATTTTGTGAGAAACTGTTGACTGATCAACAGTTACTGGAAACGTTTGGTTGAAGTTGTTGCTGTACAAGGGGGTCACACCAGTTACTGAAAGCAAAGGTTCACATACTTTTTCCAACAAATACATGCAATATTGGATAATTTTTCCTCAATACATAAATGAACAAGTATAATTTTTTTCTGTTATTTATTTAATTGGTATCTCTATTTAGTTTTAGGAATTACATGAAGATCTGATCACCTTTAGGTCATATTTATGCAGAAATAGAGAACATTCTAAAGTGTTTACAAACTTTCTAGAACCACTGTATACTTACTGAGTAACTCAGAAAAGCAAGCTGTTCCAGTCCATGACACAAATTTCTGTTCCAGCAGATCCTCATCTGGAACTTCACCGTATTTCTTTTCCTCATCCTTGCTACCAAAATGCATCCCATTCACTTCATTGCAGTTAGCTTTTATCTGCTCCATGTCTGGCCATTACATCCATTTATCTTTAAGTTCATCACTGTTCTTTTTACTCCCTGCACTAAAGTCATTAATACAAGAACAGCAGTGATCCTGATAACCAACCCTATAAGAACAGCATTACCCTAGTCTGATAAACTGTTTTAAATTAATATAAATGTAAAATCTATACATAGCATATACAATTCAATATACCTGTGACAACATTGGATTATAGTCAAAATTCTACCACTTCACCCACTTCTTCTGTCAGATGAGCTGGTAATAAGACCATAAGACACAGGAGCAGACTGAGGTCATTCAGCCCATCAAGTCTGCTTGACTATTCCATCATGGCCGATTTATTATCCCTCTCAATCTCATTTTCCTGCCTTCTCCCTGAAATCTTTGACACCCTTGCTAATCAAGAACCTATCAAGCTCTGCTTTAAATATACCCAATGATTTAGCCTCCACAGCCATCTGTGTCAATGATTCCATAGATTCAGCATCTACCGCCTAAAACTTTTCCAGAATCTCCTCCAACTTTTGACATACCCAATTCCTTAACTAGCTATTATGAATCTAACAACAGCATCATACTCAAAGGTATTTCTTCCTCACAAAGCTATTTAGTATTTCTAGAGTGCACTTTACCTACACAGGTCTCTTTTGCTGTCTTCACCCAACTTCACTGAGTATATTAGTTAAATGCCCAAAGAAAGCCTTTTAATTCCTTTTCTTTTAATTATCATATTTGTATTCTCTCTGCCCTCCATTTACTTCCTACTTGATAGTTCTAATGTTCAGACCACATTACACTTACATTATTAAACTAACCAACTGAAACCTTATTCAAATTCATCATTGGTTTGGCTGCTCCACCTTCAGTGCAGCTTATTTTCCATTGGAGAGGTGGGGTAGGGATGCACCTCTACCAAAGACGGTGCAAGGCACTCCTTCCCTTTGCTAGCCTGCAGGTTACACTTAGGCAAGGCATAGCACCTGCTTAGTGCGCACACCCCCCACCCCCACTATCAGAGTCATGTGAAGACAAAGACAATCTCTGAAGAACATTGATAATGGCTGGGGTCACCTGTCTTGTAAAGAGACAACCAGAAGGCAATGGCAAATCACCTCTGTAGAAAAATTTGCCAAAAACAATCACGAATAATCTTGATCACCTACATCATACCACACAGTACATAATGATGATGGCAGTCTATCGAGTCTCTGCTGGCTCTCTAAAGAAACCCACCAATTCCATTCCCATGTTTTTTCTCAAAAATTGATTTGCTTTTAGCTGGTCAACAACAGCATTCCAATTATCTTTCCACCCCGCTTCACTATGGTGAATTTGCAGCAAACTATTACACTATCTATCAGCAAGACTTTGGAATTGAGAAAAAACTCAAATAGTCATATAGAAAGTATGTGAAGTTTAAACAGACAAGATGAACCCAGACCACTAGAGTTTGAAGGCAACAGCATTTTTCTCCCATCATGTTACCTTCACAAGCAAGATCAAACCCAGGTCATTTTCTGACTTGTAGCAGAAATAACTTCTCTCCACACCCCCCACACCCCCCCAAGGGAACAGAAATCATTGTTATAACATCAAATAATTAACATTTAAGTAATGCTTTCACCAATTAAGCCTTTACCTGATAAGTGTTGTCAAAGCTGTCATACATGAACCTAGTTATCAATGATGTCTTCCCAACTGAAAGAGAAAACAGAAAGCACAACTTAAAAATTATTGCAAACATGCTGAATTATACAAGGCTTAAAAGTTGCATTAATATATTCTTTAAAATGGATGCTCCATGAATACTCAACAAAGCAACAGCAAGACTTAGAAAATATTTTAGTTTAAAAGGATTAGAAACCCAAGAGAAACAAAATCAAAATACACTTTAGCTTTATTTCCTGGACATCACAAAAATCCATGTTCACTGAAATCTATGTCCATGCCTTCAAAAGTGTTTTGTTTAGTTTTGTTCAAACACTTCAGATTTAGAAACGATACCAATAAAGTGCAATTATTTTTTTCTGATTTTAAATGTACTTCTGGAACAGAACCCAATTCTCAGACTCGAGGGGCTGAATGGTCTACTTCTGCACCTATTGTCTATTGTCTAGCACTTAAAAGATTTTAGGAAAGGTTAATAGTCAGAGCTGAAACAACACTCAGGCATTTTCTTCATAACAGGAATTAACTTGACCTAGCAATAAAGTTGTTGGCGATGGAGCAAGTTGATAGTCACTGATGCTATACCCAACATCACACTGCTTATCATTAAGTATATGGTAGACAATAATGAAAAAAAAATGCAGAAGTTTTCCACCTGTTAATCAAGTAATAGCCACCTTATGTTAAGGCACATTACTGAAATATTTTTACTATGAAATTCGGGTAATTAAATGACACAACAGGCCAACTAGATTCACTTTTACAATTTGGAATGAAATCAAATGGGAGGTTTAAGAATGAAAATCCAGCTGCATATTATTAAAATGTTTCAGTTGTGTCCTAGTAATCAAATTTACTCTACCAGAAATGTCCTTCCAAGCCAGCACCGAAGGTATGAACTTCGGTCTTCTGCTTGCCCATGACTTGGTGCGGAAAAGCTGATTACGAGTTCTAGTGTTGGGTAAGCTGTAGCCAGTCAACGCACAGATGTGAGGCTTAAAGCTGCACCCTGTCCATTGCTCCAGTCAGCTCCTTCAACCTGACTTATTATCTATTGAATGTAATAGAATTTGCTGTCTTAGTCTCTGATTACACAATTCTACCCAGCCCAAAGGCTTCCATGGTAACAACCTCAGCAGTAGCTATTGACTTTTGGGGGAAAGCATCCACTTCCAGGGATGATAAGAGAGACAACCAATCCTTTCAGAGGATCTGTCCTGGGCCCAATTCATAATTGCAATTATGAAGAAAGCACAGCAGGGCCTCTCCTTCCTCAGAAGTTTGAAAAGATTCTGTATGACATTTAAAACTTTGATAATCTTCTATAGAAGTGTGGTGGAGGGTATATTGACTGGCTGCATCACAACCTGGAATGGAAACATCAATGCACTTGAATAGAAAATCCTACAAAATGTGGTGGATACAGCCCAGTCCTTCACAGGTAAAGCCCTACGCACTTTTGAACACATCTACATGAATTGCTGGCTCAGGAAAGCAGCATTCATCATTAGGGACCCACATCACCCAGGCCATGCTCTCTTCTCACTGCTGCCATCAGAAAGGTGTTACTGAAGCCTCAGGGCCATCACCACCAGGTTCGGGAATAGTTACTACCCCTCAACCATCAGGCTGTTGAACCAGATGGGATAACTTCACAGACCCCATCACTGAACTGTTCATAAAAACCTATGGACTCACTTTAAGGGACTCTTCATCTCCTGCTTTCGATATTTAAAGCTTATTTATTTTTCTGTTGCTCTCTTTTGTATTTGCACAATTTGTTGTCTTTTGCACATTGGTTGTTTGTTGGCCCTATTGGATGAAGTCCTTCCTTGATTCAATTGGGCTTCTTGGATTTACTATCTATGCCCACAAGTAAACAAATCTCACCATTGTGTATGGAGACATATGTACTTGGATAATAAATTTACTTTGAACAGGATCTAGACAATCTGTCATCAAGGAGCAGTGCAGCCCTGAGCCACATATTTGATACTGAGCAGGTGCATGGCTAATCCAACACCAGCCGTCTTAGATAGCATTTCCACATCACACCACAAAGTATTTGAGGCACGTTTTATAACACCTTTTAGCAGCAATTCTAATAGCCCTTTCATTCAAAGAAATGCAGCCCAAGCGCTAAACAAGGTATGAATCTACATTACTGTATGAAAGACAGGTTTTATGAGAGGTGATGTAACTGAAAATTGCAGCAGACTGAATGGAATTGACAGTGGATGTCCTCTAATTGGAAATTTAACAAGTCTTCCTTGTATCTGGCTAACGGTTATTTAGGACTGAGGAGAAATTTCCTTATATAGAGGTTGTAAATCTTTGGAATTTACCACCCCAGAGAATGTGTATATATAGACATACATACATATACACATATATTTAGTGCTCAAGATATTTGCACAGTCCTTTAGTAACGTTATATATTGCACTGTACTGCTGCCCCATGAAACCCCTTTTTATTGGATGTCTTTTTATTGAGCCCTCACTAACAGCTACTAGACTCTGGTGAGAAACCCACCTTTCTCAGGCTTCGTATGTACGACTTTGGTCCCACCAGACCCAAGGTTGGGATGGTTTGTCCACCCTAACCCCAGTTTGTGTGAATGCTGTGTGATTTACTGCCTCCGGCAATCACCCATGGGCAAGAAACAACAGATTGTAAACTGCATGCAATTATAAAGTATATTTTAAAATGTTAACTTAAGCAAACAGTTAAAGAAAAAAAAACATAAAGGGGCCAATTATTCTTGAACAGTCAAATGTGCCCTCAAGTTAGAGCTCATCTTGAACAGGACTCTCAGTCTGCATGAAAGCACACACCAGCTTCCGAATGCCACTCGAAATTCATCTCAAACAAACAGATCTCCCATGGGAGCATTGGTCCTTCTGCTTTGAAACCATTCATCTGTACCAAGCACCTTGTGCAACAGGGACAGCATCCTCAGCCATTTTCTCCCAGCTCTAGTAAAAAAAACTCCCCACACCAATTTCTCCTGAACCTTCTCCCCATTCCACCACCCTGACTGGCAGACACCATATTCCCAAGTTGAACAACAAAGCTTCTTATCTCAGCTCAAACCCAAACAGGTTGAAAGCAGAACAGACTGCTCTTAAAGAACTGCTAAAATGAAATACCTACAGCATAGCAGTAAAATTCTTACTGAGGATATGAAATGCAAAAAAAGAGAGAAATTTCATGACATACAGTATGTGAGTGATGATATGCGTCTCTGTTGTGGACTGAGAGTGTGAAAGGAGTAGGAAGAGGGGAATCACACTTGGGAAAAGGGGAAGAGAGAGTAGAGTGGGAAGCACCAGAGAGACATTCTATGATGATCAATGAACTAATTGCTTGGAATTTAATTGTTTGGAATTTAATGTCTCAAGTTGGCTGTGTCTGCACCTGCACCACCCACAGCCCCCAGCACCCCTTCCCTGCCACCCATCCCACACCCCTCCCATAGCACTCCACTTTCACCATTCCCAACACCCTATGCTCTTGCCAGATTTACAAAGTTGCTCTCTGCTCGTTGACAAATACAGTACTATGCAAGAGTCTTGAGCACCATAGATACATGTGTAGCATATGTGCAACTTGTACAAGACTGTATATGATTCATAATCATGCAAAGAACTTCTCATGATAGATCATATGTTAATTTTAAACCAAGGATGATATGCCAACATCAAGGAGCAAATCAATGCAAGTGCATAACAATACTGTCACAAATTTGCCAGGATATCACTGAATGGCTGGAAAACCCTAGGCATACCAGATTTCCTAACCTATTGAGATGCTTTGAACACAAGCACAAGGATCTGTGGAAAACTCACTTTGCTTAGACCAGCTTTTAAGCAATCTAGGTTGCAAAAATCCCTGCACGTCTCAGGAATGAAGACTCTTTCTTCAGGTGACCCAACAGTATAATTTCCTTATCTACATAACCCATTCTGCAGTGACAAATATTCAAACCAGTTTTTTTCTGCAGACTAATGCATTTTACTTAAATTATATTCAAGCTATACATCAAAACATTGAAATATTCAAAATGGCAGATGATACTGCAGAAATTATTGCAATATTAAATAATGCTGAGTTATATGCTGCACAGAAGATTCAGCACGCAGGTCCAATGTTTCTGTCAGTAAGTTCATCCAATTCTTAGTAATCAGGTCATCCTGACCCACCTTACAGCACTTCGAAAATATAAAGGAGAATGGGAAAATAAATATTCAGAATGAGCAATAATATATTGTAAAGCAACTGCATTGCAGTAATGTCTAGCACAGTATGATCTAATTGGTTGTTTTCTTAAATGTTAAAAAAAAACATTTTTAGTAGTCATTTTTTAACAGAGTAGGGAGAACTTGTTCTTGTCTCCTATTTTGGACAAAAATACACTACTAACATAGGGTAAAAGCATCTTAAGTAAATATAAAGCAAAACATGAGATGGGGGTAAGCGGGGAGGTGCTTAAGCACTATGGAGGGAAGGTTGTAGAATGGGATATAAAAAAACAGCTATGATTAAATGGTGGAACAGACTCAAAGGGCCAAATTACCTACTTCTGCTCCTAAATCTTATGGTCATATTTGGAGATGTTGCTGAGATATACAGTACATGTCATCATTAACTGTTCCGTTGAACAGGTCATTTCAAAGGCTGTTTAAGAGTCAGTCACTTTGCTTTAGTTCTGAAAGAGTAAATTAAATCAGGCAAATATGAGAGACTTCTTTCTGTGAGGGCCATTAGTTAACCAAATGGGGTTTAATGGCAAGTTAGTCACAAGTAAATGTATTTACATCTTTACTCCAGATTACTTGAATGGTTGAATTTAAAAGCTTCTGTCACAACGAATTTGAATTCAAGTCTCCAGATAATCCACCTTTATATGATGGAAAACAAACCAAAAGTTGAAAATTATTTTTCTTATTTTCTGTTACTGACTTTCAAAAAAAAAGCCTTAAACCAGTGGTTCCCAACCTTTTTATACTATGAAGCCTACCATAAACCAAGGGGTAATGAACCCCAAGTAGGGTAGTCCTGCCTTAAATGTTTCAGGATAGACTTCAAGTTCTAATCCAACACATTATTTTTCTTTTATCACCTTTTAGCCCTTCAATTTCAGCATTATTTTCAAGCTGGCAACTTTAATTAAAAAGTCAGCTGATTTATTATTGAGTACAACTCAATTACATTTTTCCAGTGCATGATGAATTGGGCCAAATAGTTTACAAATAAAAAAGTAATTTTTAAAGAAAGGAAAGACCCCAGCTGATCTTCTATCTCCACCAAAACAATTTAATGATCAACTTTCAGAGCCCTCCATGATAAGGGATTCTAAACGGTCAAGGCACAATGCATGTAGAAATTGCTTATTTCAGTCCTGTGATTTTACCTCTTTCTCTGCAAATCTGATCCAAATTTCTAAATTTCCCAGTCAGTGGAAACATCCATCTTATATTCAACTTGCATTTTCTAAGTTTTAACTATATTTTCTCTCATTCTTCAACTTCCAGAGAACACAGGACTAATCTGCTGAATTGCACTCACATAGCAAACCAACCATCCCTGAAACCAGTTTAGTTAGCAGAGAGAGTACCGAAATCTATTATTAAAGAACTCACAGCACACTTAGGAAAAATAACAGAAGGACTAGGCAGAGTCAGCATGGACGCACTAAAGAGAAATTACATTTGACACCAATCGAAATTTGAGATTGCAGCCAGAAGAGATATGGACAAACTAGTAAATGTAGTACATTTGGACTTTCAAAAACCTTCAATAAAGTTGCCAGACAAGATATCAGACAAGGATTGAGATTTGGTTAGCAAAGTAGGAATAAGCAAGTAATCTTCAGATTGCGAGACCGTGGCCAAAGCTCTTCACTGATTCGTTTCAAGGTTAACTTAATATACCAAGACAGGAAAATGAAACAAAACTAACTGGCAATTTAAGTTGAAAGGAAGCAGAGAGGCTTCAGTGTAATCAGACAGGCTAAGTGAATTGGCAAGGACATGGCAAATGAAATGTAAAATATGGAATCATCCATTTTGGTACAGATTTGGCAGCATGACAAGAAACTGAAAGGTGGTGGTGTTCAGGAACACCTGGTCACCTTTGTGTTTAAAAAAAAATCACTGGAAGTTAACATGCAGTTACAGTAAGCAATTAGAAAGGCAAACACCAAGTTGAACTTTATAAAAATTGGTTGACGAGAGGTGAAACATTGAAGGCTGATTTATACTTGTGCGTCACTTCGACACCAGAGGTGTCGCATACCATATGCCGTACCTACGCTGTACCCTACACCATAGGATGATGTGCACCTCTCCAGAAAAGTTACTCACATGTCGCGGCAACGCAGATCGCAACTACTGTGATTGGTCCGCTTGGTAGCATTGCATTTCCAGTTGCTTCTTCTCTGCCATGTTTGTAGGCTGTGCATACACCAATATGAAATAGGTGAACCAAATCGTCAAATCTACCTACCGACATGCGAAAATGTTTGAAATGCATTTCCTCATCCACGTCTCTCACGAAGAAACTCAGTGGCATAGAAACCCCACCGCCAACTAGTGTTTTAGCGCACAGCAATGCACCAAATGAATTCTATTCATTTTATGTAATTCTCTTAAATTTAATAAATAAATAAATAGACAGCGTAGGCTGTGGCATAGTCCGTACAAGTATAAATCAGTCTTTAGTCAAGAGGAAAAAGAACCATACTTTAAAGTTCAAGAAGCAAAACTTAGGCAGGGCCCATGAGAATGATAAGGTAGCCTGGAAGAAGCTTAAGAATTGAATTTACAGCGCTAGGAGGGGACATGAGAAGGCCTTGGAAAGTAGGATTAGAAGAAAACCCCCAAGGCATTTTACACATGAGAAACAGAAGGATGATGAGAGTTAGGGTATGAGTTAGGGTAAATCATCAGTTTGCAGATGACAAAGGTTGGAGGTGTTATGAATAATCTAGATGGTTGTTGTAGGCTACAACAGGATATAAACAAGTTGCAGAGTTGGGCAGAGAAGTGGCAGATGGAGTTCAATTCAGAAAAAAGTAAAATGATACACAGTGGAAAGTTAAACTCCAATGACAATGCAGGACTCTTAGTGTGGAGGAAGAGAGGGATATTGGGGTCAAAGTCCACAGATCCCTCAAAGTTGCTGCACAAATCGATAGAATGGTTAAGGCAACATATGGTGTGCCGGCCTTCATTAGTCAGGGAATTGAGTTCAAAACCCACAAGGTTATGTCGCAACTCTATAAAACTCTAGATCACATTTGCAATATTGTTCAGTTAAGGTTGCTTCATTACAGGAAGGATGTAGAAGCTTTAGAGGGTTCAGTGAAAGCTTCACTGGACACTGTCTGGATTAGAAGACATGTCTTTTGGAAAGTTGATCCATCTAGAGCTTTTGACTAAAAGATCAGATGGTACATAATATAGATGCACAAGGTTATGAGAGGCATCGATAGAGTGTATAGCTAGCACCTCTTTCCCAGGACAGCAATGGCCATTACCAGAGGACATTCATTTAAGACAAATGAAGGAAAGCTTAGGGTCGGTGTCAGAGGAAGGTACTTCTTTAAACTACACAGAATGGTAGGTGCCTAGAACACAATGCAGGGGATGATGGTAAAGGCTGATACAATAGGGACATTAAAGAGACTCTTAGATAGAATATGGATACAAGAGAAATGGGGGGTTATGGCCTGTGTAGGAGGGAAAGGCAAGATTGATTATGGAGTACATTTACGTAGGTCGGCACAACATCACGGAAGACTCTGTACTGTGCTGTACTATGTTCTGTGTAAGATTCCAAAAACGGAGCAAATGCTTTGCTGCAATTATATAGTGACCACATCTAAAATACTATGCAGAGGACCAGTCTTTGTTCCCTAAATAAAGGTAAACTTTCAATAGAGGGAATGCAGTCAGGTTCACCAGATTGATTCCAGAAGTGGCAGATTTGTTATAGGAGAAGAGATTATGCTCATCTGACCTGTCTTTTCCAGTTTAGAATAATGCAATTTGATCGCAGTGAAGCACTATGGAACATAAAACTCAAAGTGAGAAGCTAGCCATTCAGGATTAAGATTAGAAGAAATTTCAACAGTCAGAAGATAGTGACTTTTTTGTAATTCTCTACTGAGAAAGCTAAGTAGGATAGTCATTGACTATATTCAAGATAGAGCACAATGGACTTTTAGATATTAATAAATCAAACAATTTAGAGTTAAGAAGGAAATTGGAACTATAGTAAAATATTAACAAAGATCTTATTGAAGGGGTAGGCAAATACAAGATTTGTATTCTGTTCTCTATTTTATACTCAACTACAAGTTGTATCAGGATGACAAGTTCAATTTGTTATTTTTTAAAAAATAATAATGGGAAAGCTATGTTCAAAAACAAAAATACCGAAACAAGTTAGTGCAGAAATACAATTGCTCAAAAATTTCATCTACCAAGTCTGACAGGTTTGTGCTTGTATTTTTTTAAAGTTTTTATTTCCTTTGTAGAAAGAAAGAGCAAAGCACTTTCATTGTTTTTTTTAAATGAATGCAAAGGATTTATTCAATTTCTTTGTTCACAAATCTTTGTCACTGATCTAATATTTTCAGTATAATAGCCTCAACGTAAATTACTCAATTATGTAATGTAGCAAGGGCAATTTACTAGAACATTTTTTTTTGACAAACATCAGCAGAAATCCAAGCATGGAGACAGAAAGAGCAAGGTGCGCATAATTTAAGTGCATCTCAGAAAGAGAGAAAGTTAAATAGATTTATGAAAGAAATTCTAGAACCTATCATATGGCATTCCTTCCTCTATTCAAACCTAGCACTCAAAAAGCAGCGAAAAGAGTGACTAGCCTATTATTTAATTTGTGAACTGAATGACAGGGTATTATTCTAAAACAATGCCTTGCATTCTAAAACAGTTCAATGGCTTAACTGACTCAAACTCTTCACAATTTCTTCGACCACAGACTGAATCTAAATTTGGCAATTCTAATGCAAACCTGTGTAAATAAGTAACAGATCAAGACCTTGCCAATTTAGACTCATGACAAAATGGCATAAAAGATAATGGCTGAGAACTGGGTTGAAACAACTGCTACACTATAACTATTCTTTCTGTTACAAAAAGAAATCTTTCTTAAAATTTTATTTACTTCAGGTATAAGTGCTTGAGAAAGTAAATCCTTGATCACAAAAAGCCTTTTTAAAAAAAGTGCAGTGCAGGGGTAGGAGGCACAAGACACTCTTCAGAAGACATGTCAATCCAACCATATCCTGAAGGGACTGGGAGACGTGCTGTAAAAATGGCGTATGATCAAGTAACTCTTAAAACCTTTTGTTCATCTCACTTCGACCTGTCAGTGCTTTCCTATACTGTTGCAACAGGGTCCAAAGCATTTTCCCCAGATGGAAGACAAGATGATTTTCTTCAACCCTGCATTATGCCTTGCTGTAACAGTCCAGGAGGTCACAAACAAATAGGCTGCAGGGGAAGTGGAATGGGAAATTAAAGTGGCAAGAAACCAGATCAGGATCACCTTACAGACTGTACACAAAATTGGGTAACAAAATTACCCACTCTCTCAAAGGCATAACAGAACAACAAAATCTTGCGGAAAAATAGTTCATCTGTCTGGGCTTACTGCAGCCTAGTCAATCCCATATTGAATTCTCCAACTTTAGATAACTCGTTCTTCAACCTGCGTGAAATGATATCCGCATTGTCATCATTTTTGCACCAGTTTTTTGTCTAACAGTCTGTCTGGCCTGTTAAGCACACAAAAAAAATGCAGCGCACGAAGAAGGCAGCACACAGAAAAAAGGCAGCGCACGAAGAAAGGCAGTGTGCGTCCCGAGCAGCCAAGCTCCTCCTCCAGAACTGCATTCTAGCCGGCATTGCTTAAACACGTGCCTGTGAGCATCTGTGCTTTATGTCGATTTATGTGCATCACAACCTGGTATGGAAGTTGTCCTGTCCAAGACCGGAAGAGACTGCAGAAGATCGTGAACCTAGCCCAGCACATCACTCAAACCAATCTTCCATCCTTGGGGCCCCAAAACATCGTCAGTACCTCCTCCCATAAATGCTGTCTGGCCTGCTGAGTTCTGCCAGCATTTCGTGTTTTTATTTATTTCCAGCATCTGCAGAATCACTCGTGTTCCCTTCCATCCTTGGACTCACTTTACACCACACACTGTCAGAGCAGTGCTGCCAGGATAATCAAGGATAAGTCAACATATTTTTTGTCCCACTTCCCTCCGGGAGAAGGTTCAGGAGCTTGAAGATTCGTACAGCCAGATTTGGGAAAAGCTTCTTTCCAACTGTGATAAGACTGCTGAACAGATCCTGACTCGGATCAGGGCCGTACCTTCCAAATATCCGGACCTGACTTGCACTACCTTACTTTCCCTTTTCTATTTTCTAATTATGACTTATAATTTAAATTTTTATTATTATTTACTTTGATTTGTACTTCAGGGAGCGCGAAGTGCAGGAACAAATATCACTGTGATGATTGTACGCTCCAGTATCAATTGTTTGGTGACAATAAGGTATTTGTATTATATTGTATTTATTTTGTGCATCCGTTAGCAAGATCCATTAGAAGGAGGTGACCTGCCCGCCCCGATGGAAACAGACAATGATGAGATGACACCCCGGTCTCCCACCACCCCAACCTCCGACGACTCAGCCTAACACACCATCATCAGTGTGCTCACTGTCTTCCCCATTCCGGTAAGTGAAACTACACTGTACATAAATTATTTCTACTTTATATAGGCTGTGTCTTTTTGTGTGTTATTTGGTATGATTTGGCAGCTTCATGGCTTAAAGGTTACTGGATAGAGTGTTTCTGCCGAAAGCGCTTGCACCGAGTCTTTCTGCTGCAAGCGCTGCCAAGACCGCTTGCGTGAGATTTTCACTGCAGTGGACAGTGCTGCAATGATTGCAGAAAAGTATTTCTACTTTATATAGGCTGTGTATTTATCATATAATTCCTGCTTTTACTATATGTTAACTGTTATTTTAGGTTTTGTGTGTTATTTGGCAGATTATTTTTTGGGTCTGCAAACATTCACAAATTTTTCCCATATAAATAAATGGTAATTGCTTCTTCACTTTACAACATTCCAGCTTACGAACAGTTTCACAGGAACACTCTACCTTCAGATAACAGGGGAAACCTGTATTCCACGGCTATGCTATTAGCAATATATTACACAAAGCAGCATAATCAATTCTAACTGATTTAGTCTCACTCATTAAGAATATTCCTTCTACTGTTCTACACAATTGACCCTCTCCTTCACCACTACTGAAAATCATCGCTTTACTCTTCCTCAGATATGACATGGGGTCTCAGACCAAAAACTCAAACAACTTCTTGCACAGATGCTGCCACATGTTTCTGACATGTCCTGTTTTTATTTCATATTTCTACCATCCACAATTTAATATAGTTAAGAGTTATACATATTGAAATATGCCCTTTAACCTACCACATTTACATCAACCATCAAGCTTGCCCACACCAATCCCATTCGACTGCATTAATTCCATATCCCTCTAACCCCTTGTTATATGTACCTATCCGGATAACAACTATTCTTTGTGAAAAGTTTACTCCTCAGACTCCTTTAAACCTTCTCCCTCTCACCTTAAACCTATGACATCGTGTTTTAGACATCCTTAACATGAGAAACAAATTCTGGCTAGATACCCTACACTTCGCAATTTATAAATAGCTCTTACATATCACCTTTCAGCTTCCTTCACTCCCAGGAAAACAAACTCAGAATATCTAATCTCTTTTTGTAAATCATGTCCTCCAATCCAGGCAGCATCCTTGTGAAGTACTTTCTGCACCTTCTCTAGCCTAATTAAATCTTTCTTATTATTTGTTGACCAGAACTGCACATTGGGGGTGAGAAGTATAATAAATCAGCCACAATGAAATAGCAGAGCAGACTTGATGGGCCAAATGGCCTCATTCTGTTCCCATGTCTTATAGCCTTATGTCCTCTATGCCACTTAATAGCATATTTAGCTTGTTCCCAGTTCTGACAAAATTGCTTTGACACCAAATGTTAACTGTTTCTCCTTCCAGGGTTGCTGCCTGTCCTCAATGTTCCAAGTAAATTTATCAAATGAAGTACATATCATATACTACCTTAATTAATTTCCCTGCAGGCATTTACAGGTAAAAAAGAAATGCAAAATAATTTTACAAAAAACTATACTCCCCAGTGTTTTGAGCATTTTTTTAAAAACATTCAGCCAAAGTTTTGAAAGTTTAACTAGAAGAGAGTTCAAACCTAATAAGCAGAGATAGTAACCCACCCATGGGTTACCATAAATTCCTGGTAATCCTCACTACTTGATTAATCCAAACTTGATCATTAATAGTAGTAGATACATCAATTAAAGAAAAGGCATGTCAACTGGTATGAAGAAACAGTTTTCAGGCGTATGGTTTTACAAATCTGAGCCTAGGGATCAAAAGGCTTTTTACCAATGTACAATGTCCTGTGTATGTTACTCAAAATGGGTTTTTTGGTTTGTTAAGAGTAGGAATGCTTCTTTGTCAGATAAGTGTTTCTCTCGCTGTTGTTTCACTTTAGAATGGCTGATATGGTAATTGTATTCATTTGTTAATCAATGGGGAATGTTATTGTGTCTTGTGATGCTGGGAACTTGGGGGAGAGGTTTTCGCGGGCTTTTTAGGGGAGTGCGGGAGGAAGACGTCGAGGAAGGAGGACGTGCGCTGCACTGCTCGGAAGGCCACCGAGCGTGGTCCTAGGTGTGAAGACGTGGAGGTCGGAGGCAAGCGACAATGGGTCGATTGGTTCGTTGATTGAGCTCCAACGAGTACACTAAACAGACTGAACTTTGATAAGTTGGAGCCTTTTTGTTTGTTTACCTTGCATATATATTGTATTGCCTAATACTCTTAATTTTAGTAAACTCTTTAAAGTGTATTTCATAACGGTATTTGTTGTGGGTTTGATACTGTTGGCGGGCGCGAGGCATAAACTCGATTCTCACAGCACCTGCGTGTATGGGAGGTGGGTTGGTGAGTTGCTGGAACTCCGTTTCCCCTAGACATATACCAGCCTTTTGGGTAAGTGTTATACCATATTAAGCTTTTGTAGAAGGTGTGTGCATATTAACTATTCTCTGGCTTTATTTTAATGAAAGTATATTCAATAACACTCAAATTTAGTTTTTAAAATAAAAAATAAATAGTATTATGTCAACTAAATCTACATGGAAACAAAACTAAAAATACTGTTCTTCGCAACCAATTTGCAGATTAATTGGGAAATTTCATGACATGCTTCCCTACCCATTTGAAAATTCATACACTAGTCTCCCATTTTAGAGTAAGATTTTAAAGCAAAGAATCCATTAAGCTAGACAAATGCACATATATTGGCTCCACAGTGTCAATAATGGTGGAGTCACACACCATCTTAGCTCCAGCATCCCTAGAGCTCTCCAACAATTAGAATTCTGAGGAAATCTTGGTAATGGCTCTAGAAGGCTATCCGCCGCCACCACCTCCAGGCAACAAATACGTTTTCAAATACTAATCAATCAGTTCTTTTATCCACCTTGTCAACCTTGTCAGAAAATCCTATAAATAAATAAAATGGTTCTGTCAGCCAATGACCTTTGTCACCCAGACTTTTGGAAATACAAATTTGATACAACATTACAAATACATTCTTATAAATGACTCTCACCTGATCTTGCAGTTTTATCCTCTTTCAAAGTCATCTGCACAGACAAATTTAAATGATCACATCATTTACTTAATTTCGACAAAGAGATACAATGATAGCCACCACACATGAAAAATTTATCTTTGTGACAATGGAGCAACCTAGAAGAGGTAAAGAATATATTTTTAGACTGACCAGTTTAGTAAAATGGGAAACAGCCTTGACACACAATTTGAATGTTACAATGTATTCAAATTAACTTGGGGAAAAAATTCCAGGTTTATTTTGGCAGTCTATCATAGAATTTGTCATACCAAAGCCCACAGCTCATATTTCAACTCCACTACTTTTTAAGCAATACTATGAACACAGTCTTAAAAGACTTGCTGTTTCATTAAGGTGTTTTCATCATTCTTGCATACAAAGCCTCAGTGGCAAACACATCTGGAAGAGAATTGAGCAGCAAGATTTATTGAAGATACGTCAAGTTAAATAGTACTGAACAAAGAAATAAATCAAATATTAGTAGTACATAAATCAGAGTTAGAAGGTGGCATGGAGCGGGTGGTAAAAATCAATCATTTTTTAACTAATCTGGGTTGAGACTGAAGTACCCAAAGTACCACCTTTTTCTGAAGCTAGCATCCCATTCAGCTTCAGTGGGTATTTAATAAGATCCCTACTTAATGAACTCATGGCTAATCGGTGACTCAAGTCCATGTATCTGCTTTAGTTCCTTGTAAAACAAATGTATAAGGGACCTCTGCAGCCAGTCTTTACACCTCAACAGGAACAGTGCTAATATCCACATGGAGAGATTACTTTGCACATGCTATTGGGAAGAGATCAAATTTCACTTGTAGGGTGCCATGGTAGCATAGCTGTTAGCGCAATACTATTAGAGCATGGGGCATCAGAGTTCAATTCTGGTGCCCTCTGTAAGAAAGTTAGTAGGTTAATTGGTCATTCTAAATTGTCCTGAGATGAGGATAGGGTTAAATAAGTGAATTGCTGCACAGTACAGCTCTTTGGGCTGGAGGGCCTGCTCCACACTGTAACTGTAAATTTAAAAAATTAAGAAATGGCCTGCTTCTTTGTTGGTTTCTCAATATATTATTGTATGTTTTTAAAACGGTATCAAGGTTGTACTTATAAACACATCAAGGCTACCTTTGCTAAATTTGATTTGTCCAATCAGTAATTACAATCACCCATGGCAATCACAGAATCCATTTTACATGCTTCTATTATTTCTCAGTTTTTATACCATTACACATGGAGAGGGAAGGGTGGCTATTATGATTCCCACAGCGGTTTCTTATGCATACCATTTTCTATCCCCATCCAAACTGATTCAGTACCTTAAGCTTCTTGCAATTATTATTCCCCACATCTGCAGTGCTTTCATTCTTTATTAAGAGCTTCTTACTCACTTAAGCCCATCACCTCTACAGGCTACCGACAGCATTACGCCAGAGTTCTCAGTCCTGGGCTAGTCTATCCCAGCTGTAGCCCAACTTCTCCTTCCTCTCCCAGGGATGAGGCTTTTAGAGCTTCTATTGGTGTTTCTGCAGCACTGGGTTTTTATGGAATGGGATTGTTAGCTCCATACTCAATCCTCCTCCTTTCGCAGCCAGGTTTGGGACCGTTCATGGCAGAGTTTATTAGAGCTACTCTATTTCATGCTGACACTTCTGAAATGTCAAATATTTCTGAATGTTCCTTTCAAAGCTTCATACACCAAAGCTACGATGAAATCATAACCTCATTCCTTCCAATTACCTTGCTGCAATGCTACATTCATTCAGTTTTACCTTTGATCCACTGTGTTTGCGCACACTGTCACTTTTCATTACACCTGTATCACTTCTGCCACTGATCTGCATGTGTCTTTTCCTTTCTTTGCCTTCCTAAATGCCCAAACCTCCATTTTACCTTCTCTCTCAGTTTGTGGGGAATCCAAAGATCTCTCAGACAAGGATGAAACAGCCTACAGGCTCAAGGTAGATCATCTGATGGAGTGGTGTAAGGACAACGACCTGGTCCTTAACACTTCTAAAATAAAAGAGATGATCATTGACTTCAGGAAATCAAAGGACAGAGTACACACCCTCCTCCATATACACGGAGAGGTAATGGAAAGTATGGAACACCTAAAGTTCCTTGGAGTTATGTTGTCAAAACAGCTGACATGGACCACCAACACCTCGATGCTTGTAAAAAAAAGGCACAACGAAGACCCTTCTTCCTCAGAAAGAAGAAACAGGCCAAATTCCCACAAAAGCTATTGCTCAACTTCTACAGAAGCACAACTGAAACCATCTTGACCAACAGCACCACAGAGTGGTACGCTAGCTGCACAGCTGCTGAGCGACAAGACCTGCATCGCATGGTGAAGGCGGCCCACCGAATTGTCGGGATCTATTCCAGCAGACTCAGGAGGAAAGCAATCAGCATAACCAGAGACACCACACACCCCGCCCGGCTACTCCCTGTTTGACCCGCTTCCGTCCAACAAAAGGTTCAGGACACTAAAAACCAGAACAAATAGACTGAGGAACAGCTTCTACCACAGAGCTGTGGCCTTCATTGTACCACTCCCACAGAACAATGACTGAAACTGTGAGCACACACAAGGACTCAAATACTTGCACTAATGGCACTTTGTGCATTACTGTGACATTCTGGTGCTGCTGTAACTTATTTTATGCTACTTATCTATTTAATACCGATTTTCTATTACTGTCTTGTTTTTATCTACCGCTTTGTTTGATTGCCTGAGAGGAAGCCAAACAGAGTTTCATTGTACCTATGTGTAATGACAATTGTGTTGCCTTTATGGCAGTTATTTAGTTTATAATATTTTCGCTTAGTAATTCGTTTGTTAGCATTCTAGTTAAAGTTAGGATTGTTTAAAGTAAATTCATTGTCTGCGAGATAACACGGCATGCGACGACATCACATCTGGTTTCGCCGCATCCTGTGGGAAAATACCGGTTTGAAGAAACGGGAAGGTGGGGGTCGAGACATGTGCGAGCGCAAGCAGCAGCAAAGTTTTCTTTCTACGCACCAGAAACATAGTGAAGGCAACGCTGTAAGTCATGAGATAGTCAATATGTTGAATTAAAATGTTAACGCCAATCCTGTTAAAAGTAACGACGGTCAATAAGGTTTATGTTTTTGTTAGTTAAGGAGTTGCGGATAGTTCGCATTGAAGTGTATTTAAAGCAGTCAATGGTGTAGGTAGATTCTGACTGCATGCTGCACTTTAATGTAATGCAGTTGTTGTAGTTTTACTTTTGCAAGTATTTACGATGTAAATGTAATATTAAGAAGGAAACAACTGCTGTACAAATCTTGTATTGTTTTATCAACAGTTTTCACCATACGTTAATGTGGAAGAGTGAACAGTAAATGGTTAATCTTACTGTGATCCTGTCGTCATTGACAAAGGTTTAACTCGGTGTTTAGTTCGGCGTTCCATTACACCCGAGCAAGAACACTACAACAATAAAGATCATTCAATTCATTCAATTTTAATTTAGAGATACAGCATGAACAGGCCCTTCAAACCCTTCGAGCCACCAATTTAACACTAGACTAATCACAAAATAATTTATAATGATCGATTAACCTACTAACTTCTACATCTTTGGACAGTGGGAGGAAACCGGTAGGAAAGAACAAACTTGCTTACAGAGGATGCTGGAATTGAACTCTGATGCCCAGCATTGTAATACCTAACCATTACACTACTGTGGTGCCCAATTGCGAAGTTTAAACCCTTCCTAACAGCATGTGCATGTGCAAAGTATTCCCTCTCTTCATGAGAATATTAGTGCCATTCCTGTTAAGGTGTAAAGTACCTGGCTGCAGAGGTACCACCTCCCTCAAAAATATCTCTAATTCCTCAAGTATCTAGAATTCTCCATCCCACATCATTTTTCCAGCAGCAAGCTCACCTACTCTTTTTCTTTGCACAGTAGAGGTTGTACCTTATTTAGTCTACATTTTTTACTCCCAAGTAAAAGCCTGCATGACCTTCTACTCATATTGTTGATACCAAAAAGGACCCAGTGCTTACCCACCTCCATCCAAATTCTCTTACATCTATTTAACAATATCCTTGATTCAAGCTCCAAGGTACAATATGGCTTCCTGGAGTCACAGAAAACACCTATTTCCCCAGCAGTTGAATGCCATTTTGTTATTGCTCAGGCACCTCTTCTTCCTTCCCCATGTGCCACATGTGATGCCATCACCTGAATGTTTCCAAGGAACAGGACAATAGAAAAAAAAATATTCATGAGGGACATGAACTCATGGAACACCAGAACTGCCCGCTTGCTGCTTGCCATCTGCAGAAGGCTGAGCAAATTTCAGAGGAGTTTCAAGTACACATCAGCTGAGTGGCTGAGACAGATGGCACATTTTGTTTGCACCATGTTAACTTACGACAACAGATTGAAACATTAAACTATCAAGTATAAAATGTATGTGTCCCAAATAAACAGCATTCAAAGATTATTCAAAACTCTGTACTTTAAATACACTAATGCTATCATAAAGCTCTTGGGAAAGACCAGGAGACAAGGACTAAGTTTCAAATAACTAAAATTAGAACAATTAAGGTCTAGTACTAAGAATTTCTATGAAGTAAGAGAAAAGCCAAAAGTTTGTTTCAAAACACTTGGCTTGTAAACTTAAAATTTTAAATCCACATTTTCCAAATACAATGGCATCAAATTAAGCAGTTTTAAGCATGGTTTATAAGTAGTAACATTGCACCTTATCTCAATAAAAATCAGTGCTACTATCCTGATCGAAAACCTGTGCAATCAGCATTATTCGCCTGGAAGTAATCAAAATTTGCAATGCTAATAATCACATAATGAACTACAATTCAGTTCAAGTTGTCTTTTTAATAATAATTCCAAGTTGAAAGCATCTACAAAGTAACCATTCTAAAAGGTGAAAGACACCATCATCATTCTTTGTTCAGGAAGGGAAATGGGAATAATCCTGGAAAATGTAGACCAGTGAATCTCACATCAATGGGAGAGAAGATGTTGGAGAAGCTTCTTGGGGAAAGGATTTATGAACATTTGGAAAATCATTGCCTACTTAGGGACAGTCAGTATGGCTTTATGTGCGGCAAAGCAAGTCTTATAAATTTCAATGAGTTTTTCAAAGAAAGCGGTTGATAAAGCAAGATCAGTGGATGGATTTTAATTGGGCATATGACCAAGTCTCTCGTGGGGAGGCTCATCCAGATGATTAAAGTGCATGACACTCATGGTGAAATGGCTGTTTGGATTCAGAATTGGGTTGCCCCTAGAAGACAGAGGCGAGTGCCTAATGGGTCTTATTTTGGCTGGAGGTCCTTGACTAGTGGTGTCCCAAAGGGATCTAAACCGGGATCTCTTCTGTTGTTAATGTAGGAAGTGCCAAAGGCCGAAGTGTGATATAGTACAGTTGCAGATAAGGGCAGAGAAATGCAGATGAAGTGTAATTCAGATGAAGTGGGAAGAGTTGCACTAGGGCAAGGGTCGGCAACCCGCGGCTCTTTCATCTCTGTGCTGCGGCTCCCCGTAGTTTGTTAGTTTTTGAAATGTAATTCGAAATTTGAAGATTATGGTGATCTTGTACAATCTAAAAACATTGTGGAGACCCCATTTCCTGGCACATCCGAACTGGCTCACAATTAGCCACCGTTCCGGCTAAGGGAGATAGCCTACGGGGATTTGTGAGTACGTGTCTTTTGGAGCATCCGCGCCCACGGGGATGGGTTGAGGGAGGCTTTAAATCAAGGCTGTTTAGTTCGAATAAAGTTACCTTTGACTGCAGTGTCTTTATTTTAGCGCTGTGTGTAGCGCTACACCGCTACAACGTGTTTTTTATCGCTATTAATATACATCACCACTGCCAATGCCTGACACCCGCCAGTGCGCGCTTTCTTTTAATTCTTCGATCCAAGGTAGGCTACCTATGGAGTAACCTTCAACCCAACGTCTTTTTTTCGGAGTTCAAAATGTTTTTTTTTGCATGTAGAAATGTAATTTCGTTTTCTCTGCAGGTTCATCAATTTCATAAATGCAACACATTATAGTTTGTTTATACATAGCATAAAGGCAAAAAAAAACTGTTGTATGCAGTGTTATTTCATTTTAAATGTCAAACGGGTTTTGTGGCTCCCAGTGTTTTCTTTTCTGTGGGAAATGGGTCCATACTGGCTCTTTCAGTGGTAAACCTTGCCGACCCCTGTACTAGGGGAAGTCAAATATACAGGGGAAAGTGCTATACACAGTCAGTCACTGTGTTTAAGTACAGAGGATTCTTGGGCACAAGTCTATAGCTCCCTGAAAATGGCCATGGAAATTGATACAGTAAGAAAACGGCATATGGCATGCTTGCTTTTATTAGCGAAGGCACAGAATTCCAAAGTCAGGAAGCCACACAGCAGCTGTATAAAATTCTGGCTGGACCATATCTGGAGTACTACATTCAATTCTGGTCACCTCATTATAGAAAAGGCATCGAGGCTTAGAGGGGTTATGGAAGTAGTTTACTACTAAGATGCTACCTTGATTAAATGACAGGTGCTATAAAGAGATTATACAAACTAGGGTTGTTTCCTCTGGAGCAGCAGAGGCCGAGGGGAGACCTGACAGAAATTTATAAAATTATGAAAGGAATACATAGAGCTGACAACCAATATCTTTCTCCCCGGGATCAAAATATCTAAAACTAGAAGGCATGCATTTAAGGTAAGGCGAGATATTTTCAAACATGTGTGGAGCATTTATTTTTTTTAAACTTAGAATGGTGGGTGTCTGGAATGTGCTACGAGGTTCGACAGCGGAAGCAGCTATTAAGAGTCTTAGATAGGCATATGAATACAGCTTGTGCAGGATAGAGAGATTAGGTGTCATTAGTTCAGCACCACATGGCATGCTGGTCTGGGAAGTCTGATCTCATGGAATCCTGAGAAAATACAAGGGTGGATTCAAAATTGGTTCAGAGGAAGGAAGTAGAGCACAGGGGTTAAAGATAGTTTCTTGGAAAGGAGGCTGGTGGTGCGCCACAGGGATCGGTGTTGGGACTCTTGTTATTCAGACTGTGTGGAGGATGTCACTCCTGGTTGCATTGTTTGCTGTCGCTATCTTTGTCATTTATGTAAATGATCTGGAACTGAATGCACGTCTTTATCAGTAACGTTGCAGATTTCATGAAACAGTTGTTGTCAATTAGTGAAAAATCTTATTGTAGATTACGGGATCACTGGGGGGGGGGGGGGGGGGATTTTAATCAGTTAAAAGTAGCCCAAGGAGTGGCAAAAGGATTTCAATGCAGACAAGTGTGAGGCAATAGCATTGTGGAAAGTGGAATTAACAGGACGTACACACTGAACGGTAGAACACCAGGGAATATAATGGAATCCAGGAGTACAAGGAGTTCATTAAAAGCAGCATCACAGTAAGTCAGAGCGGTGAAAAGGGTGTTTAGCATGCTGGCCTTCATTAGTCAGGGCATGATGTTCCTACTCTTTTACTCCATGTGGCAGTTGTACAAGTCATTGGTGATGCCACATTTGGACTACCATATAGCTTTAAACTAGAACAGGTGCAGAAAAGATTTATGAGGATGTTGCCAGGACTAGAGGGCTTGAGTTATAGGCAGAGGTTAACCAACCGAGCCTCCCTTGGAGCATAGGAGAATGAGAGGTGACCTAGAGATATAGAAAATCATGAAGTCTTTTCCCAATATTCGGGGAGTCTAAAACTAGGGGATAGAGATACAGAGTCAGAGGGAAATATTTAAAAGAGACTTGAGGGGCAACTCCTTCACAGAGGGTGGTGAGTATATGGAACAAGCTGCCAGAAAAAGTGGTTGAGGCAGGTTTAATAGCATCATTAAGTACTTGAATAGGAGTATGCAGGGGCAGGGCTTATAGGAATACGGGATAAATGCAGGAAATTAGGACTAAGGTTGGAATGTTCTTGTTAGGCTAAAAGGCATGTTCCTGTGCTAGTTTAAAACATCAAGCACTGTATTTATTACTTTCAATCAAATTATTTGAAAATCATAACACTAACCAGAAATCCAATAGGCATACATAAACCTGACAAAACTACAAAAGAGGGTACAATTTATTCTACAGCTATATAAAGCTCTGACTAGACCACAGCTGGAATAGTAAAAGGATTCTACATTAGAAGGATATGCTAGCCTTGTAAGGAATTTAACTATGATTAATACACAAAGTTGTAAGAAGAGATACAATGGCTGTACTTCTTGGACCTGAGAGTTAGTGGGTGATTTGATGAGCTATTTAAAATGTGAAGAGGAACTAAGCTTCATTCTATCTACTATTTTCACTAGCTGAGAGAACATGATGAGGGGGCAGATCTCAAGCCACGATCTTCTTACAATTCATCATGAAAGCCTGCATTATTCTGTTACAACTAGCAATTAATGCTATATCCTAAATTTAAAAGGATTGAAAAATTTGTCCCTTTTATACCTTTGTTTTTCAAACTAAAGCAGATACATGGACTTGGGTCACAAATTAGCCATGATTTCATTAAATGGGGAAACATGATCAAGGAGCACTATGGTCCATTGCTGAACCCAAGCAAAATCTCCAAGCACTTTTCTTATTAATACTTAAGCAATACAGCACCATGAAAAACTTATGTCCTTTTTTAAATTACATATTTTGATGATGATTATCCAAAATGGGAAATTTAGAAAAGCTTCCCACCTTTAAATTTTTGAAACTTTGCCAAGTAAAATGATGCTTGAGGGAGAGAGATTCTGCTGAATGAGACATCAAGGTCACATCTGCTTGCTCAAATGGAGGTTAAAGACACAATAATATTACTCTAAAAATGTAGGATTCTTCCATTAATCCAGCCAACACAACTTCATCCACCATAAATTTCAACTGATCACTTCTACTGCTATTGGCAGAATGTTTCAAATCTACATTGTCTGCTGGTACTGAACAATCATCAGATTCCAAAAGTAATTTATTGTCCGGAGAGAGACTGAAGACATTTTCAATTATACAGTAGGTACATATCTGTACCTAGCAGTTAAAAAGACAATGGAGTGACTGAATGGGGGGGGGGGGAGGGGGGAGAAGAGAAGAAGAGAGAGAGAAAAGCAAACCAAAAAGTGATGCTGAAAATCTGAGAGAAAAAAAGCAGATGATATTGGAAATAATCAAAGAATACGTACTCGACGCTGGAAGAACTCAGCAGGTCAGGTAGCATCAGTGAGAAAAGAGTAGCCAACGTTTCAGGCCAAGACCCTTCATCAAGAATGGGGGGGGCTGAAGCCCAGTAAGAGGGCTGAAGCCCAGTAAGAGAGATAGGGGAGGGGGAAGGGCTAGAGGTGCCAGGTGGAGAATCAATCAGAGGAAGGATAAAGGGGGGAGGGGATAAGCATGAAAGAACTGTAGCGGTAAAGGAGCAGAAAGTTGAAAGTGGAGAGAGGCAGAGAGGGACCTAGGATAGGGAAAAGGGGAGGGGGAGGGAATTACCGGAAATTGGAGAATTCAATGTTCATACCACCAGGCTGGAGGCTACCCAGACGGTAGATGAGGTGTTGCTCCTCCAACCTGAGTTTGGCCTCATCTTGGCAGTATTTTTGTGTTTTGGAAATAATCAGCTGGTCAGCGAACATCAGCAGTGTGGCAAATGGTCTTTCCACATCAATGAACTTTTAAAACTAGATAATTCTCTTAACTGCTGTTCTACGACCTGTATCCTTTGCTGCCTGAAGGTGCCAGGAATGTACAATGTGCGTCTTACCAATACTTAAAGCTTAAACACAAAAGATGAAATGTCTTCTGCTTAATGAAGCCTCATCAGTTGTATTGTAAATCATACAACAGCTTCAGTAAGAAAAAAGAAAACTTTCGCACAAATTTTAAAAAAGCACTTAGTGAAATTGTAAATAAACTGGTGACTGCACATATTCCAGGCTATAAATCTATTGAGCATCTTGAATAGAGAAAAATCAAACATTCAAATTTTCAACTTGAAAAATATTGGCTTTTCCTACCAATTCCTTTAAACATGAATGAATGACAAATTGCACCAAGTAAACCTGTTCTTTAGAATCTACTTTTATTAGCAGTAACTATAAAAAGAGTGCCAAGTAAGCAAAACTACACAATCCTGCAACCAACTGATAAAAACTCAGCTACTTCAACTTATGAATGGAAGTGAGTCACTGAACAAGCAATGAGACCAATTTAAAAACAATTCATCTGATCAGGCAAGATTAAAAGTGAACGCATAAGCATTTACAACCACATTAAACCACTGAAATGAACCATTCCAGCTCTTCCCAAATGGTCTCACTTCCACAGAAGTCAGTCTTCAGCCAATATGATTCATTTCACATGGAAACAAGAAACACCAGAGTAAACTGGACTCATAAAAGGATCAGAGGACATCAGTACATTCTGGAATTGGCTGTGCAGGTATTTCCAATCCAAAGATAAATTTGATAAATACTGTGGCCAGCAGGCAGTGGTTAAGTGGAATGCATGACGCTCAGTTTAGGCTCTTTGACACCAGATGACCAGAAAAGCAATTTTCTAGAGGCAAGGGAAAAAATGTTTCATTACACAAGGCACAAAAGAACTTCAATAAAATTGAACAAGGACAGGAACAGGCCCTTCAGCTCATATTGTGTCAAATTAATGATGCCTAATTAAACTAATCCCTTCTGCCTGCACGTGGCCCATATCCCTCTGCATATTCATGTGCCAAACCAAGAGAGTCTTAAATTCCTCCATCATATCTGCCTCCACCACTCCGTCAGAACATTCCAAGCACCCCCACTCTCGATTTTTAAAAAAAACTTGCCCCACATCATCTTTGAACTTTCTCCCTCTCACTTTAAATGCATTGCCTGTAGTACAAGGCAAAAACCACACAGGTTCCAATATGGATATTGTGGAACACCACTAGTTATGGACCACCAGAGAGTCATAGAACATTACAACACAGAAGCAAGCCCTTCAGCCCATCAAGTCCATGCCAAACTATTGTGATGCCTAATTTAATCAATCTACACCCAGACTGTAGCCCTCCATACCCCTCCCAACCCCTCCCATAGATGTACCAATCCAAATTTCTCTTAACTGGTGAAATCGAACCTGTATCCACCACTTCTGCTGACAGCTCATTCCACACTCTCACCATTGAGTGGAGAAAATCCACCTTATATTGTCCTAAAGCATTTCACCTTTCACCCTTAACCTGAGGGTTTTAGTCTCACACAACCTCAGTGGAAAAAGCCTCCTTGCAGTTACCCTATTTATACCCCTCATAATTTTGTATACCTCTATTAAATCTCCCCTCATTCTCCTACACCGCAGGGAATAAATTCCTAACCTATTCATCCTTTCCTTATAATTCAGGTCCTCAAGTCCAAGCAACTTGTAAATGTTTTGGATGAGCCTACCATGAGAATCTTCTCAAATGTCTTACCAAAATCTATATAACTAACATCCACTACTCTATCATCAACATCTACTTCTCTACCATCAAAATCAGCTCAAAATCAGCACAAAAGAGAACAGTTCTGAGCATCATGAGCTCCAGAACACCACTAAAGGAGCTCCTCCTGGGAATACTGTAGTCCCAACTGCCTTTAACTACTTCCTCTGTAATCCTGCTGCCAATGGTCAGAACTAGAAATCCTTAGTTCAATTCCACTTGCAAATTAGTAACATACAGAACAACCTGACATCATCCACCTCCATAAGCAATGTCCCATCAACAAAGTACAATAAAGAAGCTTAGCAATGCTTACCTGATCCTATCTACTAAACATGTAATCACCAACACTTAAGAATGGTTATAGGCATGGGTACGGACTACAAGGTCACACCAACCTCCCGGACTAAAACCACTCATGAACACCTTCACCACAACAAATGCAGCAATTCAAGTTAATGACTTGTCCCTACTACCACCTACTCAAACGCAATTTGGAATAGACATTCAATAGTGTCTAATTCTCACATATCAGAACAGAAGATAATGAAGCAGTGTCCATCAACCTTCACACCTCCACTTAAATATTTTTTTTAAGTCCAATACTTCAGCATCATTTTCATGTTAAATATCCTCACATTGTCCTTTAGTGTAGTGGATCTGACCCAGTTCATCAAGGGTAAAGCCCTCCCCATCATTGAGGACATCTACACAGAACATCATCTCAGGATAGCAGCATCCATCATCAGGAATCTCAGTCATGCTCTCCTCTTGCTGCTGCCGCCATCGGTAAGAAGGTATGGGAGCCTCAGGACCCGCACCAACAGCTTCAGGAACAGTTATTACCCCTTAGTCAACAGGCTCTTGAAACAAAGAATAACTTCATTTTCTCCATCGTTGAAATGTTCCCACAACGTATGGGCTCACTTTCAATGACTCTTCATCTCATGTTCTCAAATATTTATTGCTTATTTATTATTATTTCTTTAATTTTGTATTTGTTCTTTTATATACACTTTCTTGTACTTTGTACTCTGTATTCTTCTATGCAGAAACTAATAAAAATATTGGAAAAAAGAATTTTGTATTTGTTCAATTTGTTGTCTTTTGCACTAAGTTGGTGCAGTCTTTCATTTATTCTATTATGGATGTATTGAGTATGTCTGCAAGAAAATGAATCTTAGGGTTATAAATGGCAACATACATACACCAATAAATTTACATTGAACTTTTAGATTTATCACTAATTATTCTGTGTTTCTAGGAATTTTCATTTCATTGACAGTAACTGATGATTATCCCTATCAAATGTGAATAATGTAGTATTCATGACATTCCAGTTTCAAATCTCAAGTCGCATCAGTATATAAAAAAAATCAAAGAATGCAGCATTCAAAGGATCCAATATTTACTGCTAGGCATGCAATTTCTAATGGGAATGAATATAAATTGGTATGAAGAAGATTCAAAAATATGCACTAAACAAAAATGGTTGAAAACAAAATCACGAGTTTAAATCCTGACTTAGCAAGTAATTAACTGGACAACTCATCATTAAGTCCAACATTTAAGGTTGACAAGATAACAAGAAAGCTTTGTTGGTTCAAACTAAAAGATAATTCATGTGTTAGATTTTAAATCTCAGCAACACAGGAAGATATCCACTAATAAAATGAAAATCAGACACTACACTTGAAAGCAATTCTTAAAATAGCTTTCCATTTGCCAAGGGATAAAGCAACATCCAATTTTAAAATATGGAAACTAAAACAAAAATAGAAAACACTGGGAGATGCACAATAAGTGGGTCAGCATCTGCAAAAGAGAAGAAAGGTTAAGGTTTGTTGTCTTCCTCAATGCTTGCTCAGTTTTGTTGTCTTTTGCACCAAGTTGATGCAATCTTTCATTGATTCTATTATAAGTATTATTCTATTATGGATTTATTGAGTATGCCTGCAAGAAAATGAATCTCAGGGTTGTATATGGTGACAAATATACATTTTAGTAAAATTACTTTGGTAAAGAGAGAATCAGCAGATGCTGGAAATCCAAGCAACACACAAAATGCTGGAGGAGCTCAGCAGGCCAGGCAGCATCTATGGAAAAGAGCACAGTCGACGTTTTGGGCTGAAACCCTTCATCAGAGCTGGAGAAAAAAAATGAGTCAGAGTAAGTAGCGGGGGGGGGGGGGGGGGGGTGGTGGGAAGAAGAAACAAGGTGATAGGTGAAAAGAGGGAAGGGGTGAAGAAAGGAGCTGGTAAGTTGATTGGTGAAAGATATACAGGGCTAGAGAAAGGGGAATCTAATGGGAGAGGACAAAAGGCTATGGAAGAAAGGGGGAGGAGCACCAGAGGGAGGTGATGGACATATAAAGAGATAAGGTGAGAGCGCGAAATGGGAATGGGGGAATGGTGAATGGGGGACATTATCAAAAATTCAAGAAATCGATGTTCATGCCATCAAGTTGGAGGCTACCTAGACGGAACAAGATGTTGCTCCTCCAACCTGACTGTGGTCTTATTGCAACAATAGAAGCAGTCATGGACTGACATATCAGAATTCAGCGCCCTTTGCTACTTGAAAAATAAGCTTTAGACATGCTTAAATCTAGCCATTTTTCAATACTTGTTAATTAGATCTGAAGTATTTTCAACTTTAATTTTCTTATAGAGATAACTTTCAGTAAGATTAAACAGCTACACAGAAAAAGCTCATTTGGCATACTAACTTCAAATTGCACAAATTACAGAGACTTAGAGCAGCCCATAATACTAACATTATGATAAAAGTGCAAAACATTTTAAGTTCCAACATTGCTTACTGGGTTTTATTCCTCATACACTCAGTTTAAAAAATGATAGCAGCTCCAAAAGCATCAGAAAGGAAATTTAAAATATGATCAATGTTGAACAAACATCTCAAGGAAAATGATTTATACTCAGCCAGGTGAACAGAGACAAAAGCTGCACCAAGAAAAAATTAGCTATAATAACTAGGCTTCAGAAATAGCTCTTCCAACAAAGCAACATTATAGTGGTTGAACAGTGTTTCATTCATTTTGGAATGTAGGCAACTAAGTTCAAAGTACATTATCAAAGAATGGATAGAGAATACAACTGAGATTTGTCCTCCCACAGGCAGCCACGAAACAAAGAAACACCATGGAACCCATTCAAGAAAACATCAAACACCCAATACATGAAAAAAAGAACAAATTGGACAAATGGCAAAAAGCGAGTGAACAACACAGAATATCAAACATCAAACCAGTAAAATTCAGTTTAGTTCAGATCAGCACCGCATCGCTAGCCAATGCAGGCCACAGGACCATTCTTCACTGAAGTGCCCCAGTTCACATGGATTGCCCTGATCAAACCACTCAAAAAACAGCAAAAAATTGTAACAAGATTCCAGGAGCACATGCAACATGAACCTCAAAGTCCCCCAAAAGGAGTCCACAGCCTCAGCAATCCAACTCGGGCAACGTGGATCCCAAGACTTTACTTTCCTGCACTTGCCAGCAACAACAGCTAGCGAGCGGGAGAGGAAAACCGGTCAAATGCAGACAGTGATGCCAAACACCCACGCACCCCATGCTCTTGTTCTCGTCGACTTCAACCTTGGTCAGTGTCTCAATCAGAGAGAAGCAAAGGAGTTGATCATGAGCTCACGCCCCATCTCCAGGCAGCACTGGCAAAACTAGCAATATTGCCCATTTTTGAAGACCTGCAGTCCTTCTGTGATGATGCTGGATGGGAATTCCAGCATGCAAACTCAGAAATGAAGGAATTTACAATGCAATCACCAGAACTTCTAATATATTCCAAACAAAAATCCGAAGGATTTGGTCAGGAACCTCCTCATGGTGCCATCACTATGGACTGCTGACCTTTGCCACTTCAGTTGGCGATAAAATGTGCTGTTCAAGATTGCCTTAATCTGAATGGTCCTACACCATGCTCAAAGAAAATTTATCAAAGTACATATACGTCACCATATACAACTGAGATTTGTTTTCTTGTGGGCATACACAGTAATTCCAAGAAACAAAAAAAGTCAGTGGAGGACTGCACTCAACAGATAGACAACCAATGTGCAGATACAAATAAAATAAAGAAGAAAGCAATAAATTTCAAGAAAGCAAGCAGTAAAGTTCTTGAAAGTAGGACCATAGGTTGTGGGAACACTTTAGTGATGGGAGAGTGAAGTTATCCTCGGTTTCCAAGAGCTTGATGGTTGGAGGGATAATAACTATTCCTGAACCAGATAGCATGGGTACCTCCTTCCTGATGACAACAGCAAAAAGAGCGTGTCCTGGGTGGTGGGGGTCCTTGATGATGGATGCTGCTTTCCTGCTAGATCACTCTGTTTGGATGTGCTCAATGGTGGGGAGGGGCTTTACTTGTGATGCTCTGGGCCATATCCACTTTCTGTAGGATTTTCCATTCAAAGGCATTGGTGTTTCCAGACTGGATTTGTCCTGCTTTGAGAAGAGGATATACCCAGCCAATTTTCCACATTGTCCAGTAAATTTCAATGCTATAATGGCAGAAACAGCTTGAACAGAAACCTAGCTAATTTTGTGTATAGTACAAATGATGCTGTTCACAAACAAAGCAGTTGCCTGGGATATGTGAACATTCAAATAAATTTAAAATGTAGCTCTTGGCAGATTTGTGAGAGCCAAAGAGATAAAGACTGCATATGACATGCTGCAAAACAGTGAAGTTATGTCTGTACCTCCATGAAACTACAAATATTTGTATGGAATCCTCCCTCAAACAAGTTGGAATGAGCACCAATGGACTGCCTTCTGCTGAAGGAATAATCCAGGAAGTAATTGTTGGCCAAACCTAATTCTGAGTGAGCAATATAATGCAATTCCTCGTTTATTCATCTGCTTTGAGGGGCATCTTTAACAGAACTTAAATCAAAATGTGATTTTTCTCACCAATTTCCAAACTTTGGTCAAAAAGAAACAAAACCTTCCATGTACTGGACAACAACAGTTCAAGTATATTAACCTTCCATATAAATGATTGCTTGTAACTATTCTGTATCACCTGACTCCTCGAAAGCAGTGTTCATATTAATGTTTTATACCTAATAAAAATAGATGTTTTAATCAGTACGTCAAATTGAGGCTCCATCAAACAGGCACTCAGATGAACTCAATTTGACTATGATTGAGGGAAAGTGACTGCTTATGCACTTAAAGAAAAAATATCTGCAGCTGCTGGAAATTTGAAAATACTAGGCAAGTCAGGTTGCCTGGAGAAACAATCATAATTCTAACGAAACTAATCGCCAGCGTTATCTATTTATCTCTATACAGGTGCTGCCCGAAATGTTATGTATTAACACTGGCCTTTTTTTTAATGTCTGGTTATCCACCAAATTTTCTTCTCCACCACAACCCCACCATTTCCTTCAGAATGCATTTTATGATTTAAGTTGAGAATAAAAACATTCAGATTACAGTATTTTATTAAATATCATTTATTCAAAATGGCAGGATAGTTCTGTGTAGAACTCTAGTGATTAACTTACTGGACTGTTATTTTTCTTAATTTGTTTAGGCAAATTGATACAATAAACATTAAAAATTTAAAATAGATGTTTTATTAGCGGCCTTAGTAAATGAAACCAGTGAAACTGTATTTAAAAATCGAGGACACATTGATGTACGACACGTCGTAGTTAGTTTTTTCGTGTCTAGAAGCAGTCAATACCGACCTGCGCTACTGTATTCTGTACTGTGAATGATGCAGACTGCCTCACCACGCCCAGATTCCATTCGTCTGCTTTCTTTTAATAAAGGTAACGAGACAATGCTTTCCTTCATTGCCTTCTTCTATAATACTTCTTCCTGCAATTTTTATTACCTAACAAACAACATTTTATATCGGGATGGTCACCTCTCAGGGACGGAATACGACAAAATCTAAAAACAAAAGCGCACTCCATCAGGGATATCATAGGCATTCGGAACAACCACCATACAATTGTCAGAAAGGTGATTATGATCAAGGCTATGTCTTAATTGCACGGAACTGACTTACTCAACATAACCGTAAGGCAATTTAAGTCTGTATCGTTACTGCACAAACTGTTTAATCAGCTTTTTTAAAAACGAAATCTCTACTAGCGAATCAATAACCCATCTCCATCATATCCTAGTTTTATGGAAAACAAATCTTAATTGCTACCCTAAATATGTTATGCTTCAGAAACCGATACATCTGAGACTATGTATCAATAGGGATTTTTTTACTTCCTAGTTAATTAGACTATGAAATGTAGGTTTACAGTGCTACATATCGACGTTCGCAATAGGTATTCAAATCAGTGGGATTCTTGCCCAGTTCATGCGCTGACAAAAATGCAAATTATCCGTGCTGAATTTTAATGAAATGGGTCTGTATAAATCGATCGCTTTGATTTAATTTACAGTAAATTATGGGTTGAACTGTTTTAAGATTAACAATTCAAGGTGCGGCTGTGTGGATCTTTCCAATATAACGTTACACTGCTTAGTAGGCCAGATTTCAATCAACTACCGGCTGTCTTGATTCTGGAAGAGAAAATAAGAATCACTTCCAGCACTCTTTTTAAATGCACCACTGCTGAACAAATTGCCAAAATGCAAATTCCTGATTCGAGACTAGCTGTGATCAAGACAATTAACCAGATTAAAAGAAAACGCCCTTGTTTTGTAAACAGGGTTAGTCAATAGTAATTTAGTGCTCAGCAAGACAGTGCAGGAAAATGCGGATGAATGCGAGTGGATATTACCACTGAAACATCGGGGGGGGGGGGAAATCACGAGCTGATTAACTATTGCAAGAATGATAACACCCACACCCACCCACCCCCCACTCCTGCGCGTCCAACAGTAATGAAAGATTCAAAAAAAAGATAAAACTCAGCAAAGAATGTAGAATGAATGCAGTCAATACACATCTGCCTGCGAAAACCCTTTCATCTCTCAAAACGATGTTGGCGAGTGACTTAACCTGCCATTGGCTGTTCAAAGAATAGAGATTTTTCTCTCTCTCTCTCCTTCTGCTTTAAATCATCTTTATTTTTATTCTCTTTACATCCCCATTCCCCAGGCCTCAGGTCGAAGGTGTGTCCACAGGGAGGGGTGGGGAGTGGAAATCAAGTCAATGCAGCCTAGCGCCTGCCAGTCATCCCGATGAGAGAGGCACCCTCTACACCAGCTCCCCCGCCGGTAACTCACCGCTCTGCTCGCCCAGGAAAACCAGCTTGAATTTCCGCAGCGGGTTCCCGAAGTCGCCTCCCGAAGTCATCGCGCAGAAGAGAAGAGGGTTTGAAAGGAACTAAACGTCTTCTTTTTCCTTCACACCCGCAGCCGAAATGTAGTTATTGCTAAATCTAACTGCAATCGATTACGTCTACCGGCGATATTATATGTTTTAAATTATCCACAGTCAATTGAAAGAGGCACACACACAAAAAAAAATCGCCTTACTCTTCACGGTTACTATACGAGCCGCTGCATAACAACCTAACCTGCTTGCTGGAAATGGCTTCCTGTTCCCGTGGAGAAAAGGGAGCGACATGACTGGCAGTCCTGTTAGCCAATCAGCAAAAGGAAAGTTCTTCGGTGTGCGTGACGTCTCCTCACCGGACATCCAATCAGTGGCGAGAGAGGAGCAGAGACGGCGTCCGGTTTGGTTGATCCGCAAGTGACCTGCGCATACGCAGAACGCCACGTTACCATCCCACCCACGGGGTGACGTCACCTGTCACACAGGGATCTTTGCCCTGTTGTTTGAACTGATGGGTGGTTGAGAGTTGTAAAATATGGTATGATAAGACATGTTTTTTTTAAATTTTTCTTATGATACATCATCTATTTGATTGCAATTAGTGCAATTTATAGCATTAGATCCAAGGGTAAAATCAGGCCATTTGGTCCATTGAGTCTGGTCCACTATTCCATTATGACTAATTTATTTTGCCTCTCAGCTCCAGTCACCCTGTAACCTTTGACATCCTTACTCACCAAGAACCTATCAGCCTCCACTTTAAATATACCCAATGACTTGGCCTCCATTGACATCTGTATCAATCAATTCCACAGATTTACCAATTTGACATCTGTATCGATCAATTCCACAGATTTACCAATGTCTGGCTAAAGAAGTCCCTCATCATCTCTATTCCAAAGAGATGTCCTTGTATTCTGAAGCTGTGCCCTCTACTCACAGACACTCCCACTATTGGAAACATCCTCTCCACGTCCACTCTATCTGGGCCTTCAATATTCAGAAGGTTTCAATGAAATTCTCCCTCATTCTTCTAAATTCCAGCAAGTGGAGACCCAGAGGGATGAAATGCTCTTAATATGTTAACCCTTTCATTCCTGGGACCATTCCCATAAATACACAAAATGCTGGAGGATTTTGCACCAGGGCCTGCTGATGGGTCTCGGCCCAAAGAGTCAACAATTTATTTTCTTCCATAGAAGCTGCCTGACTTGTTAAGTTCTTCCTGCATTTTTTTGTGTGTGTTACTCCTTATCTGCATAATCTCTTGTGTTTATCTTGTGTAAACCTTCTCTGGACCCTCTCCAATGACTGCACATCCTTCCCTAGATAAGGAGCCCAAAACTGCTCACAATACTCCAAGTGCAGTCTGACCAATGGCTAATAAAGTCTCAGCATCACAATCACAAGAGAAAATCTGTAGATGCTGGAAATCTGAACAACACGCACAAAATGCTGGAGGAACTCAGCAGGCCAGACAGCAGCATCGGTGGGAAAAAAAAGTACAGTTGGCAGTGCATGAAACCTCGGCTTGTAACGTTGACTGTACTTTATTCTATAGATGCTGCCTGGCCTGCTGAGTTCCTCCAGCATTTTGTGTGTGTGTTGTTCAGCATTACATTGTTGCTTTTATATTCTGGTACTCTCAAAATGAATGAAAACATTGCATTCGCCTTCCTTACTACCAACTCATCGTGCAAGTTAGCCTTTAGCAAATCCTGCACTATGACTCTCAAGGCCCTTTGCCCTTCTGATTCTGAACTAGCTTCATGTTTAGGAAACTGTCTACCACTTATTCCTTCTAACGAAGTGCATGACCATACACTTCGCTGCACTGTATTCCATCTATCAATTCTTTGCCCATTCTCCTAATCTGCCCAAGTCCTTCTACAGACTCCCTCCATCCTCATATTACCTGCCCTTCTACCCAGCTTAGAATTCTCCACAAAACCTGGCCACAAAGTCATCAGTTCCATCATCCAGATCATTAGCATTCACAAATAGCAAACCCAACACTGACCCCTTTGGAACACCACTCAGGCAGCCAACCAGAAAAGGCCTGCTTTATTCCCTCTTTTTGCCTTCTGCCAGTCAGCCAATCTCCTATCCATGCTCATGTCTTCCCTGTTATAGCATGGGCTCTTATTCTGTATAGCAGCCTCATGTGTGGCACCTTGTCAATGGCCTTCTGAAAATCCAAGTAAACAATATCCATTGGCTCTCCTTTGTCTATCCTGCCTGTTATTTCATCAAATAACTCCAATAGATTTGTCAGACAAGATTTCTCCTTAAAGAAACCATACTGATTTCAGCCTATTTTTTCATAACACTTGAAGTACTCCAAAACTTCATCCTTAATAATGCAGTCCAACATCTTTCCAACTACTGAAGTCAGGCCAACGGCCTATAATTTCCTGTCTTTTGCCTTCTTAAAGAGTAAAGTGCCATTTACAATTTTCCTGTCCTCCAGAATCATTCCAGAATCTAGTGATTCTTGAAGGACCACCACTCATGCTTCCACAATCTCTTCAGTTACCCATTTTAGAACACTGGGGTATAGTTCATCTGGTCCAAGTAACCTATCTACCTTCAGTTACGCTTCGGCTTTTAGATATGTGCCTATGACAGCTTTCAGAGGATAAACGCTTTCACAGATGGTGGATTTTAAATCCATAAATGGTCCATTTTCTTTGGTGTCTGTTTGATTCAAATGAAAAGTGAAATAAAGCAGAAAGAGAGAAGAAAATGAAATCCAGGAACAGAGTATGTCTGAACAAAGAAGCAACTGTGCATTCTATATGACCCAGAGCACAGATTAGAAAACGAGAAGGTTACTCATCAGCTCAATCCCACCATTCATTAGTACAGTGGCTGATCTTAAGGAAGAGATAGATTCCTTTGAAGCAAACGATACCAATGGTAGAAACTAAGGTTACATTTAGATCATACATGATGTTATTTAATGGCAAAGCAGGCTTGGAGGGTTGGATGGCCTAACTATATATCTGTACTTATATCTTCCCATTGTGATCCCACATATCCCATAATAATATACCGATTGAAAAGCAATTTGAACTAGGAGAGTTTTAAGCACACACTGCAGTGGAGTAGTTCTGATGCAGGGCCTCAGCCTGCCACACAGTAACACAATGGCTCACTTGAAGCTTTACAGCACTGTCTATCCAAGTTCAACTCCCAAGGCTGTTTGTAAGGAGTTTGTACGCTCTCCCCATGCCCGCATGGATTTCCTCCTGGTGCTTCAGTTTCCTTCCACATTCCAAAGATAGACAAGTTATTAGATTATTTGATCACAAGAGTGTAATTGGGTGGCACCAGTTCACTGGGCTGGAAGGGCCTGTTGCAGATCCGTACCTCCAAATAAAAAAGACCAAAAACATTGGCAATCCTTTTGCCTCCATAGACGCTAGCTGACCTACTAAGCTCCCCCAGTAGTTTGGTTTTTTTTGAATTTGAACTAATATGCACTTTAATCTGTGGCAGACAATTCTACGGTTCTATCATCCTTTCTTAATTCTCATTCACCCTTTATCTTGGCTTGGTTAGATTAGATTTTCATTTATAACATTTCAACATATACTGTTTATTTCCAAGCATTTTGATTTTATTTGGCAGAATTATATTGTTTGGGGAAGACACTTCTTCTTGGCAATTTTCTTAGGTCATTGATGACATGCTTTCTCTGCGGTTCTGTGGCTGATGAGGCCAATATGGGACTGCAAGTGCGGCCTGACAGAGATGGTGGTTCAAATGGTTCAATTTAATATCAGCAAATGTATACAGAATACAACCTGAAATCTTACTCTTCACAGACACCGACAAAAGAAAAAATGCAAAGAATGAACGACAAAAACATCAGAACCCCAAAGCACCCCCTCCCACACTAAAGCATCAGCGGGAGCATCGACCCTTCCCTCCCCCTCCCCCGCAAAAGCAACGACCCCCACACTCCACCCTGCAAGCAGTAGCAAAAGCCCACAAAGTAACCTGGATCTAGAATCCCAACAAAAATTACAGTCCATAACCCGACTCTTCAGTATCCCAGACATGCTCTCTCACATTAACGAGGGAGAGAGGGATCACTCCTGCAACAATGAGAACAGGAGACCAGCAGCTTGCTGTTCGATGTTACAACCTTCTACATCGGTTCTCTGAGCCCCCTCACTCGAGGGCCAACAGGTTCTCACCCTCCTCCAAAAAGAAAGCAGAGGGAGAACGGATTGCTCGAGTACAGGAGCCTTCTTCCAATAGCAGTGCACACCCCATGTAGTCCCAATGTCTGGACCTCCCACGATGCTTCAGTCAGTGAATTCGGTGAAGAACCAGGTCATAGGTTGTCTGCGGGAACACATCCCAAAGTTGTACACCTTCCAAGCTGCTCATGAAGATATAGAAATGCCTGGATGCACAGCCACTCTGAGAACCTACCACTTGCGGGGAACTGTAGATTGAACTGCAGCTGCAGATCACAGACCCCAAAAAGACCCCAGTGAGGAGAGCTATTTTGAAAGAAAGTCCTCTCCTTCCACCGTTTATTCTGGGCTTCTATGTGCTTCTGATTGTTACGTTTAAAGTTCAAAGTCAAAGTACATTTATTATCAAAGTACAATTTGTCACCACATACAACCCTGAGATTCAATTTCTTGTGGGCATACTCAATAAATGCATTATAGAATAATAACCGTAATAGAATCAGTGGAAGACCGCACTAACTTTGGCATTCACACAACAAATTATTCAAGTCCAAACAGAAAATAATATTGTTAATTAAGAAATCAATATCCTGCAGTGGGAGGGAGAACAGCCAGAGGTCGTGGTACATATTGGCACTAATGACATAGGTAGGAAAAGAGCAGAGGTCCAGAAAAAAGTCTGCAGGGAGTTAGGAAGGAAGTTGAGAAGCAGGACTACAAAGGTAGTCATCTCGGGATTACTGCCTGTGCCATGCAACAGTGAAAATAGGAATAAAATGAGATGGAGGATAAATGCATGGCTGAGGGTTTGGAGCGGGGGCAGGGATTCAGATTTCTGGATCATTGGGACCTCTTTTGGGGCAGGTGAACCTGTACAAAAAGGATGGGTTGCACTTGATTTCCCAGTGGGACCAATATCCTGGCGGGGAGATTTACTAAGGCTATTAGGGAGAGTATAAACTAGAATTGTTGTGGGGTGGGAACTGAACTAAAGAGACTGGAGAAGAGGAGGTTGGCTCACAAATAGAGAAAGCTTGTAGACAGTGCGAGAGGGAGGATAGGCAGGTGATAGCGAAGGGACGCACTCAGACCAAAGGCTTGAGATGTGTCGATTTTAATGCAAGGAGTGTTGTGAACAAAGCTGATGAGCTTAGAGCTTGGATCAGTACTTGGAGATATGATGTGGAGGCCATTGCAGAGACTTGGATGGCTCAGGAACAGGATTGGTTACTTCAAGTGCTGGGTTTTAGATGTTTCAGAAGGGACAGGGAGGGAGGCAAAAGAGGTGGGGACATGGCACTGTTGATTAGAGACAGTGATACGGCTGCAGAAAAGATGGACGCCATGGAGGGATTGTCTATGGAGTCTCTGTGGATAGAGGTTAGGAACAGGAAGGGGTCAATAACTGTGGTAAACCATGTATATCTGTCTGGACACGCCCCTCTGCTGACTGCTCCTGTGGCTCCTCCCACAGACCCCTGGATAAAAGCGATTGTGTCACTGCTCCTCCCACAGTCCAGTACAGTCATCCAGCATGGACGTGGTCCATTTTACTGCTAATATAAGCCTTTCAGTATTTACTCTACTTCCAGTCTTTTGGTGTTATTGATAGTGCATCAATAACTTTACTGGGTGTTTTTTGTAGGCCGCCTAATAGTAACAGGGATATCGAGGAGCAGATCGGGAAACAGACCCTGGAAAGGTGTAATAATAACAGAGTTGTTGTGATGGGAGATTTTAATTTCCCAAATATCGATTGGCATCTCTCTAGAGCAAGGGGTTTAGATGGGGTGGAGTTTGTTAGGTGTGTTCAGGAAGGTTTCTTGACACAGTATGTAGATAAACCTACAAGAGGAGAGGCTGTACTTGATTTGGTATCTGTGTATTTGGATGTTCAGAAGGCCTTTGACAAGGTGTCGCACATGAGGCTGCTAAACAAGATAAGAGCACATGGAATTTCAGGGAGGTTATATACATGGATAGAGCATTGGCTGATTGGCAGGAAACAGAGAGTGGGAATAAAGGGATCCCATTCTGGTTGGCTGCCAGTTACCAGTGGTGTTCCACAGGGGTTCTTGTTGGGGCCACTTCTTTTTACATTGTATATCAACAATTTGGATTATAGAATAGATGGCTTTGTGGCTAAGTTTGCTGATGATACAAAGATAGGTGGAGGGGCGGGTAGTGCTGAGGAAACAGAGAGTCTGCAGAGAGACTTGGATAAACTGGGAGAATGGGCGAAGAAGTGGCAAATAAAATACAATATTGGAAAGTGTATGGTCATGCACTTTGGTAGAAGAAATAAACAGGCAGACTATTACTTAAATGGGGAGAGAATTCAAAGTTCTGAGATGCAACGGGACTTGGGAGTTGTTGTGCAGGATACCCTTAAGGTTAATCTTCAGGTTGAGTCGGTGGTGAAGAAGGCAAATGCAATGTTGGCGTTCATTTCTAGAGGAATAGAGTATAGGAGCAGGGATGTGATGTTGAGGCTCTGTAAGGCACTGGTAAGACCTCACTTGGAGTACTGTGTGCAGTTTTGCACTCCTAATTTAAGAAAGGATGTGCTGACATTAAAGAGGGCTCAGAGAAGATTCACTGGAATGATTCTGTAAATGAGAGGGTTAACATATGAGGAATGTTTGACCGCTCTTGGACTGTACTCCTTGGAGTTTAGAAGAATGAGGAGGGGCCTCATAGAAACATTTCGAATGTTGAAAGGCATGGACAGAGTGGATGTGGTAAAGTTGTTTCCCATGGTGGGGGAGTCTAGGGCATGACTTAAGAATTGAAGGGCGCCCATTCAAAACAGAGATGCAAAGAAATTTTTTTTTAGCCAAAGGGTGGTGAATCTGTGGAATTTGTTGCCACAGGGAGCAGTGGAGGTCAAGTCATTGGGTGTATTTAAGGCAGAGATTGATAGGTATCTGAGTAGCCAGGGCATCAAAGTGGGGGAGTGGGACTAAACGGGAGAATGGATCAGACTCGATGGGCCAAATGGCTGACTTCTGCTTCTTTGTCTTATGGTCTTATGGTATTGGGAAATGAACCTGGTCAGGTGTCAGATCTCACAATGGGAGAGCATTTTGGAGATAGTGATCATGATTCTGTCTCCTTTACAATAGCATTGGAGAGAGATAAGAACAGACAAGTTAGAAAAGCAGTTAATTGGTGTAAGGGGAATTATGAGGCTATCAGGCAGGAAATTGGAGGCTTAAATTGGAAACAGATGTTCTCAGGGAAAAGTATGGAAGAAATGTGGCAAATATTCAGGGGATATTTGTGTAGAGTTCTGTATAGGTATGTTCCAATGAGACAGGGAAGTTATGGTAGGGTACAGGAACCATGGTATACAAAGACTGTGATAAATCTAGTCAAGAAGAAAAGGAAAGTTTACAAAAGGTTCAAAGAGCTAGGTAATGTTAGAGATCTAGAAGATTATAAGACTAACAGGAAGGAGCTTAAGAAGGAAATTAGGAGAGCCAGAAGGGGCCATGAGAAGGCATTGGCAGGTAGAATTAAGGAAAACCCCAAGGCATTCCACAAGTATGTGAAAAGCAAGAGGATAAGATGCGAAAGAATAGGACCCATCAAGTATGACAGTGGGAAAGTGTGTATGGAAACAGAGGAAATAGCAGAGGTACTTAATGAATACTTTACTTCAGTATTCACTATGGAGAAGGATCTTGGTGATTGTAGTGATGACTTGCAGCAGACTGAAAAGCTTGAGCATGTAGATATTAATAAAGAGGATGTGCTGGAGCTTTTGGAAAACATCAAGTTGGATAAGTTGCCGGAACTGGACAAAATGTACCCCAGGCTACTGTGGGGGGTGAGGGAGGAGATTGCTGAGCCTCTGGCAATGATCTTTGCATCATCAATAGAGATGGGAGAGGTTCCCGAGGATTAGAGGGTTGCGAATGTTGTTCTCTTATTCAAGAAAGGGAGTAGACCATTTATAGACCAGTGAGTCTTACTTCAGTGGTTGGTAAGTTGATGGAGAAGATCCTGAGAGGCAGGATTTATGAATATTTGGAGAGGTATAATATGATTAGGGGTAGTCAGCATGGCTTTGTCAAGGGTAGGTTGTGCCTTACAAGCCTGATTGAATATTTTGAGGATGTGACTAAACACATTGATGAAAGAGGAGCAGTAGATGTAGTGTATATGGATTTCAGCAAGTCATTTGATAAGGTACCCCATGCAAGGCTTACTGCGAAAGTAAGGAGGCATGGGATCCAAGGGGATATTGCTTTGTGGGTCCAGAACTGGCTTGCCCACAGAAGACAAAGGGTGGTTGTAGACGGGTCATATTCTGCATGGAGGTCAGTCACCAGTGGGGTGCCTCAGGGATCTGTTCTGGGACCCTTACTCTTCGTGATTTTTATAAATGACCTGGATGAAGAAGTGGAGGGATGGATTAGTAAATTTGCTGATGACACAAAGGTTGGGGGTGTTGTGGATAGTGTGGGGGGCTGTCAGAGGTTACAGTGGGACATTGATAGGATGCAAAACTGGGCTAAGAAGTGGCAGATGGAGTTCAACCCAGATAAGTGTGAAGTGGTTCATCTTGGTAGGTCAAATATGATGGCAGAATATAGTATTAATGGTAAGACTCTTGGCAGTGTAGAGGATCAGAGGGATCTTGGGGTCCAAGTCCATAGGACTCTCAAAGCAGCTGCACAGGTTGACTCTGTGTTTGATGAAGGTCAATACACTGTATGCCTTCTTAATCATGGAATTGAATTTGGGAGCTGAGAGGTATTGTTGCAGCTATATCGGACCCTGGTCAGGCCCCACTTGGAGTACTGTGCTCAGTTCTGGTTGCCTCACTACAGGAAGGATGTGGAAGCCATAGAAAGGGTGCAGAGGAGATTTACAAGGATGTTGCCTGGATTGGGGAGCATGCCTTATGAGAATAGATTGAGTGACGGTTTCCGGTGACATCATCGTCGAGAATGGCAGCTTAAGTCACTAGCTCCTCCGGAAAAACGAAATTCTGAAAGAGATAGAGTTCCAGAAAGATATAAAGCAGCAGCTACATGATATTAAGTCAGAGTTCACCAACGTCAATCAAAAAATAGCAATGGCAGAGACTCGAATTGAGAAGGTGGAAGACCACGTTCAAACGTGGAATGGATACCGAGTAAGCCGATAAAAATATTAAATCACCAAGAAGGTAAACTGCTTGACCTGGTGGGAAGATCACGGCAGAAAAATATCAGGATATACAACGTTCCCAAAGGAGCGGAGGGCTCGTCTATAACAGAGTTTGTCGGAAAGTTGCTGCGGGATGCACTGGAGCTTTCCTCGACTATGGAGCTGGAAATCGAAAGAGCACATCGCGCGCTTGTCCCGAAGCCTACCCAAGATAAAGCAGATAAGCCACGCTCAATAATAATTAAATTCCTGCGGTACAGTACCAAGGTGGAGATTCTACGAAGGGCCTGGGGTAAGAAGAAGGTGTTTTTAGACGACAAATTAATATATTTCGACTAAGATTACCCCCCCCCCACAGTCCTGCAGAAATGTTAATAGTACTCTGAAGTAAAGTGAATACTAAAGCAAGAAAGGATTAGATTTCAAACTCCGTACCCTGCTAAACTTTGAGTGTTTTATGAAGACAGGACGTGGTTGAAACAGACAGTGGAAGAGGCGACTACAGACATGAAGGCCAGAGCGTTGCCTGTCAGTGTGATCAAACCAAGGGAAAGCCTAGCAGAGGAACTATCCTGCTCTGCTTGGGAAATAGTGCGAGAATCGAGAAGGCAGGAGATGGGAGGAGGCATAGAGAAGCATATCAGGAAGAGACCGGGAGTTTTCCAAAGACAGCCCTCACCCCCTCCAGAAGAGCCAAAAGTTTTGGCTAACATTAAAAATGTTGAGAAGCTAAACAGAAGCAAAAGTAGACAGTGGTATGTCTATCTCAAGAAATACTTAAAATAATATGTATTTTATATTACATAGTTGTAGTTTATATTACATACTTGCTCACTTACTCCTTTTTCCCCACCAAAATGAGAAAAAAAAATATATATATATATATATATATGTGTGTGTGTGTGTGTGTGTGCATATATGTGTATGTATGTAATATATATATATTTATAGGTGGAGTACACAAGGAAATCTTTTCTGTGTAATGGATTTGTCCACTGACTTTTATGAATACTGCAATGGGGGCCCTCAACTCACAAGTAGGCGGGGTTATCCCCTACAGCTAGACATATCCTCTAGCTCAACGCAGGATCATCTACTAGAGACCTCAGCCTTGGAATCACACCTCCATTGCCTTTTTTGTTATTATTTGCGTTTCTTTGTTCTTATTTGTTCAGGGAGTAGATCGATTAAGTTTTATTCTGCTAATTTCAATGATACATTGACAGATAAATACAGATGGCTAAGGACAAGGTAAGAGTAATTTCTTTTAATGTCAATGGGCTATTAAATCCAATCAAACATAATAGAATTTTATCCAAATGAAAAAAGAACAAGCACATGTAGTATATTTACAGGAAACTCATTTAAGTGATAATGAGCATAAAAATCTAAAGAGACTGGGCTTCACTAATTTGTTTTTCTCCTCATATAAATCAGGACATAGGAGAGGAGTTGCTATTCTTATCTCAAGTAAGCAAAATTTTGAAAAAGTATTTGAAATGGGAGATAAAGAGGGCAGATATATAGACGGAATATATAGATATATAGACAGAGGGGAATATCGTCAGAAATTCAGTTACTCTGTTGAATACATACACACCCCCTGGAAGTGATATTGGTTTCTTTCAGAAAATTACTGATATTATGGTAGCGGAAACAGAAGGTCTTCTGATATGTGGGGGAGACTTAAATTAACAATTACAACCAAACTTAGAATCTTCCAATAGAAAAACCTATTAAACAAAATCCTTACATAAGAAAGTTAATACACTTTTTGAGGATGTTGGTTTAATTGATATATGGAGGGATCTTTCAGTATGACAACCCTACTGCTAGGATTAAAATCAATGGATGTTTATCAAATAGTCTTACCCTAGAAAGGGACACGAGACAGGGTTGTGTATGGTCACTGCTACTCATCGCATTATATCTGGAACCATTAGTTCAATACATCAGACAAAATGAAAATATCAGTGGAATTACTATTAAAGGGACAGAGCATAAATTGGCTTGTTACGCGGATGACATTTTGATCTATCTAGGGCAACCAACATACTCTTTACCTAAATTGATGCAATCCTTTAACAATATGGTCAATTATCAGGATACAAGATCAACATAGATAAAACCCAATTACTTTCATATTACTATAGATCACCAAGAGAAATTGAAAGCAGATATCCCTGGGCATGGCACACAGAGTCTTGCAAATATTTGGGCATCATTATGCCAAAAGATTTGGCAAAATTATCAGAATGTAATTATCAGCCTTTATATAAAAAAATTAAGGAAGATATGGCAAGATGGAACCTGATTCCTTTTTTTAGTCTCAGTTCAAGGATTGAGTCTATTAAAATGAATATACTACCCAGACTGTTAAATCTCATTCAGACCCTACCAATAGAGATTAATCAAAATCAATTCAATGAATGGAACAAGATGCTATCAAGGTATATTTGGCAGAGTAAAAGGCCTAGACTTCGTCTCAAAACTTTGCAATTAGCAAAGGAAAAGGGGGGATGGGGCCTACCTTCTCTTAGAGATTATTATTTTGCAGCACAGTTGAGGACTGTGATATGTTGGTACAACCCATCATATGACACTCAATGGAAAAACGTTGAGGAGTGGGTACTTCCCGTCCCCATACAAGCAATTTTGGCTGATAACAACTTGCAAAGGTACATAAATACTATTGATTACCCATGGGTGAAATTGACTCTTAAAATATGGAAAACTACTATAAAAGAATATAATCTAGAGGGAGATATTGCAATTCTTAAATGGTGTGCATATGACTCGGATTTTACACCAAATAAATTGGATGCTAGATTTAAGGACTGGACAGCTAAAGGAATAACAGTTCTTTGCAACATAATGAAAGAAGGAACACTGTTCAGTTTTGAAATGCTTAAAGAGAAACACTTAGCAGAAAAACAGGATTTTTATCGATATTTACAGATGCGACAATATTTTAATAAGACGCTTAAAAATGTAAGCAAGACAAGTAAATGCTTGATAGAGCTCTTTAGAAAAGCATATAATTCAGATAATGGTAGTAGAATCATTTCAAGCATGTATAAGGGGTTGTCAAATCTTAAAATACATTGGACTTCATACATTAAAACAAAATGGGAGAAGGAAGGAGGGATAATTATACCTGAGGAAGAATGGACAACAATATGGAGATATCAATGGAAGTGTACCAATTCACAGAAATGGAGAGAGTTTGGATGGAAAAACTTGATGATATTTTATTACACCCTCTCAGAAATCCCATTATGATAGTAACCTCCCCGTTTGCTGGAGAAATTGTGGAAATCAAAATGCAAATCATAATCATATTTTTGGGACTACCCTGTGATCAAAAACTATTGGAGGGGGATACACAATGCCCTACAAGACATCTTTAAATGTGAAATACCCTTAGAGAGTAAGACCATATATTTTGGATATATACCTCAAGAATGGTTGAAATGAGATAAATATTTAATGAATATACTGTTGGTGGCTGGTAAAAAGACTCTTACTAGCAAATGGTATCACAGGAGAGCCCAACTTTAAATGCATGGATGGAAATTACAATGGACATTTACAAAATGGAGAGGATAACAGCATCTGTTGATCATAAGCTGGAACAATTTGATTCATACTGGGAAAAATGGTTTAACTACATAATGCCTCATAGGACAGATTTTATTCTCACAAATGAATGAAAATGTTGTAAAAAAAGATCACTCCCTACTTGTACATAGTTCTTTCCTTTTGCTTGTTTTTTTCTTTCTGTTCTTTTCTATAAGTGTATACCTCAGATAAATCTTTGTGGAGATTTGTGATATATATGATTATATGATATATATGTACAATGTCTGAAATACATCTTATGGAAATGTTTGTTTGATGAACTTCAATAAAAAAATAAATTACAAAAAAAAAAGAATAGATTGAGTGAACTCGGCCTTTTCTCCTTGGAGCGACGGAGGATGAGAGGTGACCTGATAGAGGTGTATCAGATAATAAGAGGCATTGATCGCGTGGATAGTCAAAGGTTTTTCCCCAGGGCTGAAATGGTTGCCACAAGAAGACACAGGTTTAAGGTGCTGGAGAGTAAGTACAGAGGAGATGTCAGGGGTAAGTTTTTTACTCAGAGAGTGGTGAGTGCGTGGAATGGGCTGCCAGCAAGGGTGGTGGAGGTGGATACAATAAGGTCTTTTAAGAGACTTTTGGATAGGTACATGGAGCTTAGTAAAATAGAGGGCTATGGGTAAGCTTAGTAATTTCTAAGGTAGGGACATGTTCGACACAACTTTGTGGGCTGAAGGGCCTGTATTGTGCTGTAGGTTTTCTATGTTTTTATGTTTTCAAAGTTTCTATGTATGTCAACAAATACACTCAAAAACTTCTGTAGATGTACCGTGGAGAGCATTCTGACAGGCTGCATCATGGTCTGGTATGGGGAGTGGGTGGAGAGGGAACCACTGCACATGACCGAAAGAAGCTGCAGAGGGTTGTAAATTTAGTCTGCTCCATCTTGGGTACTAGCCTTCAAAGTACCCAGGACATCTTCAAGGAACGGTGTCTCAGAAGGCAGCACCCATTATTACGGACCTCCAACACCCAGAGCATGCCCTTTTCTCACTGTTACCACCAGGCAGGAGGTACAGAAGCCTGAAGACACACACTCAGTGATTCAGGAACAGCTTCTTCCCCCCGCCGTCCGATTTCTAAATGGACATTGAACCTATGAACACTACCTCAGTTTTTACTATATATTATTTCTGGGGTTTTTTTGCATGATTTTTAACCTATTTAATATACGTATACTGTAACAGATTTACTTATTTATTATTATTATTCTATTATTGCATTGAACTGCTGCTGCTAAGTTAACAAATTTCACAACACATGCCAATGATAGCAAAGCTGATTCTGATTCTGATGTTCAGTTCTAAAGATTGATTGCTGAAGTTAATATTTTACTAACTTCCCCGACAACAACCTCTTACTCAATGTCAGCAAGACCAACCAGCTAATGATTGACTTCAGGAGGAGGAAACTGGAGGCCTGAGTCAGTCCTATCAGAGGACCAGAGGGAGAGAGGGTCAGCAACTTGGTGTTATTATTCTGGAGGACATGTCCTGGGCTCAGCACGCAAGTGCAATTACCAAGAAAGCATAGCACCACCTCTACTTCCTTAGGAGTTTGCGAAGATTCAGCATGACATCTGGAAATTTGACGAACTTCTATAGATGTTTAGTGGAGAGTATATTGACTGGCTGCATCGTAGCCTGGTATGCCAATACCAATGCTTTAGAATGGAAGATCCTACAAAGTGTAATAGATATGGCCCAGTCATTCCTAGGTGGAGCCCTCCCCACCTTAGAACATATCTACACGAAACATCGTCGCAGGAAAGTAGCATCCATGATCAGGAACCCCCACCACCAGGACATGCTCTCATCATGCTGCTGCCATCAAGAAGAAAGTACAGGAGTCTCAGGAGTTGCACTGCCAGATTCAAGAACATTTATTACCTTCAACCATCAGGCTTTTGAACACAAGGGAACTACTACACTCAGCTTCACTTGCCTCGTTATTGAAATATTCCCACATGCTACAAACTCACTTTCAAGGATTCTTCATTTCATGTTCTCATAGAAACATAGAAAACCTGCAGCACAACACAGGACCTTCTGCCCACAAAGTTGTGCGGAATATGTCACTTGCTAGGCTTACCTATAGCCCTCTATTTTACTAAGCTCCATCTACCTATTAAAAGACCCTATCATATCCGCCTCCACCATGGCCGTTGCCGGCAGTCCATTCCACGCACTCAACACTCTCTGAGTAAAAAAATTACCCCTGACATCTTCTCTGTACCTACTCCCCAGCACCTTAAACATGTATCCTCTTGTGGCAACCATTTCAGCCCTGGGAAATAGCCTGACTATCCACACGATCAATGCCTCTCATCATCCTGTACACCTCTATCAGGTCACCTCTCATCCTCCGTCGCTCCAAGGAGAAACGGCAAAGTTTATTCTCATAAAGCATGCTCCCCAATCCAGGCAACATCCTTGTAAATCTCCTCTGAACCCTTTCTATGGCTTCCACATCCTTCCTATAGTGAGGCAACCAGAACTGAGCACAGTACTCCAAGTGGAGTCTGACCAGGGTCCTATATAGCTGCAACATTACCTCTCGGCTCCTAAATTCAATTCCACGATTGTTGAAGGCCAATACACCATATGCCTTCTTAACCACAGAGTCAACCTGCGCAACTGCTTTGAGAGTCCTATGGACTCGGACCCCAAGATCCCTCTGATCCTCTACACTGCCAAGAGTCTTACCATTAATACTATATTCTGCCATCATATTTGACCTACCAAAATGAACCACTTCACACTTATCTGGGTTGAACTCCATCTGCCCCTTCTTAGCCCAGTTTTGCATCCTATCGATGTCCTGCTGTACCCTCTGACAGCCCTCCACACTATCCACAACACCCCCAACCTTTGTGTCATTAGCAAATTTACTAACCCATCCCTCCACTTCCTCATCCAGGTCATTTATAAAAATCACGAAGAGTAAGGTTCCCAGAACAGATCCCTGAGGAACCCCACTGGTGACCGACCTCCATGCAGAATATGACCCGTCTACAACCACCCTTTGTCTTCTGTGGTCAAGCCAGTTCTGGATCCACAAAGCAATGTCCCCTTGGATCCCATGCCTCCTTACTTTTGCAGTAAGCCTTGCATGGGGTACTTTATCAAATGCCTTGCTGAAATCCATATACACTACATCTACTGCTCCTCTTTCATCAATGTGTTTAGTCACATCCTCAAAATATTCAATCAGGCTTGTAAGGCACAACCTACCCTTGACAAAGCCATGCTGACTATTCCTAATCATATTATACCTCTCCAAATATTCATAAATCCTGCCTCTCAGGATCTTCTCCAACAACTTACCAACCACTGAAGTAAGACTCACTGGTCTATAATTTCCTGGGCTATCTCTACTCCCTTTCTTGAATAAGAGAACAACATTCGCAACCCTCTAATCCTCGGGAACCTCTCCCATCTCTATTGATGATGCAAAGATCATTGCCAGAGGCTCAGCAATCTCCTCCCTCACCCCCCACAGTAGCCTGGGGTACATTTTGTCCAGTTCCAGCAACTTATCCAACTTGATGTTTTCCAAAAGCTCCAGCACATCCTCTTTATTAATATCTACATACACGTACCTATACAGAACTCTACACAAATATCCCCCGAATATTTGTCACATTTCTTCCATACTTTTTCCTGAGAACATCTTTTTCCAATTTAAGCCAATTTCCTGCCTGATAGCCTCATAATTCCCCTTACTGCAATTAAATGTTTTCTAACTTGTCTGTCACTATCTCTCTCCAATGCTATTGTAAAGGAGACAGACTTATGATCACTATCTCCAAAATGCTCTCCCACTGAGAGATCTGACACCTGACTAGCTTCATTTCCCAATACCAAATCAAGTATAGCCTCTCCTCTTACAGGCTTATCTACATATTGTGTTAAGAAACCTTCCTGAACACACCTAAGAAACTCCACCCCATCTAAACCCCTTGCTCTAGGGAGATGCCAATCAATATTTGGGAAATTAAAATCTCCCATCACAACAACTCTGTTATTATTACACCTTTCCAGGATCTGTTTCCCTATCTGCTCCTCATTATCCCTGTTACTATTGGGCAGCCTATCAAAAATACCCAGTAAAGTTATTGACCCCTTCCTGTTCCTCACCTCCATCCACAGAGACTCCGTAGACAATCCCTCCATAGCGTCTATCTTCTCTGCAGCTGTGACACTATCTCTGTTCAGCAGTGCCATGCCCCCACCTCTTTTGCCTCCCTCCCTGTCCTTTCTGAAGCATCTAAAACCTGGCACTTGAAGTAGCCATTCCTGTCCCTGAGCCATCCAAGTCTCAGTAATGGCCACCACATCATCTCTCTAAGTACTGATCCACGCTCTCTAAGCTCATTCACTTTGTTCATAACACACCTTGCATTAAAATAGACACATATCAAACCTTCCGTCTGAGCACGTCCCTTCTCCGTCACCTGCCTTTCCTCCCTCTCGCACTGTCTCCAAGCTTTCTCTATTTATGAGCCAACCTCCTCTTCTCCAGTCTCTTCAGTTCGGTTCCCGCCCCCAACAATTCTAGTTTAAACTGGCTTCAAACCAAATCTCTTCAAATTCCTAGCGAAGTATAGTTGTTGTCTTGCCTTCTTTTTAAAAGCAATGATATGTTAGGACTAGGTTAGGTCCTCAGAGATCTTGACACCCAGGAACTTGAAACTGCTCACTCTCTCCACTTCTGATCCCTCTATGAGGATTGGTGTGTGTTCCTTCATCTTACCTTCAATTATGAAGATTGGTGGAGGGGCAGGTAGTATTGTGGAAACAGGTAGGATGCAGAAGGACTTTGACAGATTAGAAGAATGGGCAAGAAAGTGGCAAATGAAATACGATGTTGGAAAATGCACGGTCATGCACTTCGGTGGTAGAAATAAATGTGCAAACTATTTTCTAAACAGGGAGAAAATCCAGGAAACTGAGATACAGGGGGACTTGGGAGTCCTTGTGCAGAACACCTTGAAGGTTAACTTGCAGGTTGAGTTGGTGGTGAGGAAGGCAAATGCCACGTTAGCTTTCATTTCAAGAGGTCTAGAATACAAGAGCAAGGATGTGATGCTGAGGCTTTAGAAGGCACTGGTGAGGCCTCACCTTGAGTATTGTGAACAGTTTTGGGCCCCTCATCTTAGAAAAGATGTGCTGGCATTGGAGAGTGTCCAGAGGAGTTTCACAAGGATGATTCCAGGAATGAAAGGGTTATCATACTGGGTCTGTGCTCACTGGAATTCAGAAGGATGAGGGGAGATCTCATTGAAGCCTTTCAAATGTTGAAGGGCCTAGACAGAGTAGATGTGGAAAGGATGTTTTCCATGGTGGGAAAGTTTAGGACAAGAGGGCATAGCTTCAGGATAGAGGGGTACTCTTTCAAAACAGAGATGTGAAGAAATTTCTTAAGCCGAAGGGTGGTGAATTTGTGGAATTTGTTGCCATATGCAGCTGTGGAGGTCAGGTCGTTGGGTGTATTTGAGGCAGAGATTGATAGGTTCTTGATTGGACATGGCATCAAAGGTTACGGGGAGAAGGCCTGGAACTGGGGTTGAGAAGGAGATAGAAAAAAAGGATTAGCCATGTTTGAGTGGTGGAGCAGAGTCAATAGGCCAGATGGCTTAATTCTGCTCCTATGTCTTATGGTCTTACCCTTCCTGAAGTCTACAATCAGCTCTTCCGACTGAATGACGTTGAGTCCAAGGTTGTTGCTGTTACACCACTCCATTAGTTAGCCTATCTCGCTCCTGTACGCTCGCTTGTCTCCATCTGAGATTCTACCAATAATGTGATTCTAAGCAAATTTAATGATGGTATTTGAGCTATGACTAGCCACACAGTCATGGGTGTACAGAGAGCAGAGCAGTGGGCTAGGCACACACCCCGAGGTGCACCAGTGTTGATTGTCAGCGAGGAGGAAATGTTATCACCAATCTGCACAGATTGTGATCTTCTGGTTAGGAAGTCGAGGATTCAAATGCAGAGGGAAGTACAGAGGCTCAGGTTCTGCAACTTCTCAATCAGGATTGTGGCAAAGATGATGTTAAATGCTGAGCTATAGTTGATGAACTGTATCCTGACATAGGAGGTCTAAAGCCATGTGAAGAGCCATTGAGATTGCGTCAGCCTTTGACCTATTGTGGCAGTCGGCAAATTGCAATGGGTCCAGCTCCTTGCTGAGGCAGGAGTTCAGTCTTGTCATGAACAACTTGTCAAAATATTTCATCACTGTAGATGTGAGTCCTACCAGGTTATAGTGGTGATAAGGCAGCTCACATTATTCTTCTTGGGCACCATTAGAATTGTTGCCTTTCTGAAGCAAGTGGTAATTTGAAGAAGGGTAAAGCCCTTCCCACCACTGAGCACATCTATATGAAACACTGTCACAGGAAAGCCCCATCCATCATCAGGGTCTCCCACCACCCAGACCATGCTCTCTTCTCTCTGCTGCCATCAGGGAGAAGATACAGGAGCTTCAGAACTCACACCATCACGTTCAGGAACAGTTAATACCCCTCAACCATTATGCTCTTGAACCAAATGGGATAACTTCACTCAACTTCACTTGCTCCATCATTGAAATGTTCCCACATCCGTAAGTCCATAAAACCATAAGATATAGGAGTAGAAGTAGGCCATTCCAATGGACTCACTTTCAAGGACTCTTCATCTCATGTTCTTGATATTTATTCCTTATTTATTTATTATTATTATTTCTTCCTTTTTGTAATTGCACAGTTTATTATCTTCTGCACTCCAATTGAATGCTCGAGTTGGGCAGTTTTCCATTGATTCTATTATGGTTATTATTGCATTATGGATTTAATAAGTATACACACAAGAAAGTGAATCTCAGGGGTATAAATGGTGAGATTTGTGTACCTTGATAATAAAGTTACTTTGACCTTTGAACCATTTCTCTCAAGCTACTCAGTCTGATCTTGAACATCAATATACTTTATCATCCCAAGAGTGAATGAATCCTACAAACATGCAGTGTTGGTAGATGGACAATGATGAGCTGGTACATGAAATCAGTCCTTCACAATGGGCAGACCATCAGAACAAAACGTTTTACTCTCTTTCTAAACCAGCACACACCCTTTTCTGTCTTACCATACAGAACAGTTGTAGGTTGAGTTACATACTTTAGAAAGTTTGTTTATTTTCTTCAAGCCTTCTGAGTTCACGTCTGCAAACACTGCTTTTTCAGAGATCAACCAAATTGGCATCTGTCTAAAAAATAAACAATTACTTAAGCCCCAGAAGCACTATGACCGCAGCTGTCTTTGACGAGAAGAATGATCAACTATACACATTCAATTATACATATAGAAATTACTACATAGCCCCACAGGCCAAGTAATTTCCTGAAAGTGGACAAAAAACCAGAAATAAATACTACATCAAGTAAAAATTCTATGACCTAGTCAAGAGATCAAAACCAAACCAGGAGATTGTATAAAAATTTAAAGTTAAGCTTAATTTATCACATGTACACCAAAACATCGAAACGTACAGTGAAATTCATCATTCAGTGTCGATGTCCAGTTCAAGGATTGTGCTGGGGGCAGCCTGCAAATGTTGCCATAGATCAGGGGTACCCTACCATTGGTCCACACACCCCTTGCCTAATGGTATTGGTACATGGCATAAGAAAGGTTGGGAACCCTTGCCATAGATCGGGGGTCGGCAACCTGCGGCTCCCGAGCCATTTGTGGCTCTTTCACCTCTGTGCTGCGGCTCCCTGTGGCTTTGGGAAATAATTGGTCAGTATTTAATTAAAATGTATTTTATGTTAGTTTGTTAGCTTTTGAAATGTAATTATGGTGATCTTGTACATTTCCTGCCACATCCGAAACAGCTCACAATTAGCCGGCATTCCGGCTAAGGGAGATAGCCTACGGGGGTTTGTGAGTACGCGTCTTTTGCAGCATCTGCGTCCATGGGGGCTGGGTTGAGGGAGGCTTAAAAGCAAGGCTGTTTAGTTCGAATAAAGCTATCTTTGACTGCAGTTTACTGACACCGCTACAACGTGTTTTTATCGCTGGCTGTCCAGACGGAAGGTGCTGAAACGCTTTGTCGCGTGTCTGGAAGAAGTGAAAACTTTCCTGGGCAGCAAAGGGCTCACCTTTCCTGAGCTGGAACAGCCAGAGTGGCTGGAAAAGCTACACTTCATGGTAGACATGACAGCGCACCTGAACACGCTGAACACAGCTCTTCAGGGGAAAGAACGTACAGCCCTGCACATGTTGGAGGATGTTTTGGCATTCGAGCGCAAGTTGACAGTGCTTGCCAGAGATTTACAGAAAGGCACTTTGTCTCACTTCCCCAATTTGAGAGAGTTCAAACAAGGTCACGACATGATAATTTCGGAGTATTTACATTCTGCAATCATCGCAATGCAAACATCGTTTGGGAAACGCTTCTGTGAGTTCAGAGAGGAAAAAAACACATTATCCTTCCCGGTCACTCCCTTAAGCATCGATCCTTCCCTACTGAATACGACTGCATTGGCAGGTGTGAGTCAACCTGATCTTGAGATGGAACTGGCCGACATAGCCGACAAAGACATATGGGTGTCCAAGTTTAGACGCTTGACAGCAGACCTTGAAGATGTTGCCCGTCAGAAGGCCGTTCTTGCTCAGAAACACAAATGGAGTGATATTGAAAACCTCACAGATGACAGCTTGCGATCCTGTGTAAAGATGAAGGTGACATCATACAGCCCTGATGTGCAGACGCTGTGCGCTGAGGTCCAGGAGCAGAAATCCCATTAACCAAGTATGATAAATATTTTAATTGCCTATTATTTTACTTATATTCATATTTTTTCATAGTTCAGTGAAATAGTCCTTTCATTTTTCAGGATGACAGCTGGCTGACGTTATTTTTGGTTTGCTGCTGGCGGAAAATTTAAGTTCGGCGTTTTTCATAAATACAAGAAGGACTCAAATAGACATTGAATATTTTACTTAAAAGTAACTTTCAACCCAACGTCTTTTTTTCGGAGTTCAAAATGTTTTTGTTGCATGCAGAAATGTAATTTCGTTTTCTCTGCAGGAGTTCATCAATTTCATAAATGCAACACATTATAGTTTGTTTATACATAGCATAAAGGCAAAAAAAAACGTTGTATGCAGTGTTATTTCATTTTAAATGTCAAACGGGTTTTGCGGCTCCCAGTGTTTTCTTTTCTGTGGGAAACGGGTCCAAGTGGCTCTTTCAGTGGTAAAGGTTGCTGACCCCTGCCATAGATCAAAGTGTTATTTTTCTTTTATTCTGCTCTCTTCTAAACCACATTATCTTGTACCAATTGCTCTTCATTCTTGAACCTCCTACAAACAGAAGGAGTTTACCTCATTCTGTACTGCTCCATTTATCTGATGTTTTAAAACTTAAGAGTCCTACCCATTCTTCAAATAAATATAGAGTCAACTGTATTTCCTTATACCAGGCAACATTGCAGAGAAAATGAATAATACCCTCTTTAAATTCTTAATATCCTTCCTACGATGTATAGCCCAGTAATACAGACAATGGCCTGTGATATTATTAAGGCCTTCACAAGATCATCATTCCCTCTGAGGTTTTATTTTCTACACAAAAACCCATTAGCATTAACAGCCCCATTGACCTTTAATGCTGCCTTTAATGTTCAGTGAACTATTATTCTAAATTCCTCTATCTTCTCCCACAGAATGTTTCCTGCCTTTCAGAGTATAATTGCTGTTATTTTTTCCTTTAACCAAAATTTATTGCCTTACACATAGTTCAAGCAATTTCTACCTGTTTCTTGTTTAGTCCATTCCTCTGTCCTATAAATATCCCGAGGTAGCTTCCTTTCGTCTTCTAAGGAATTAATTATGCAAATTATTTTGATATCATCTGGAGACCTTTCTAATACTTATTCTAGTTTTAAATTCAAATCATTGATATGCACAGTGAAAAGAATCAAATCCTGCTAAACGAGACAAACCACTTTTAACCACACCAAAACATTTTCAAACGATCACAGACAAGCAAGGGAACTCTGTTTTAACACAGTAAATGAAGAACAATTAAAGGATTAGCATTGAAACATTCAGTGAAACGTGATGTTTTGCATCAATGACCAACACAGTTCGAGGATTGTGCTGGAGAAGCCTGGAATTGTCTTCATGCTTTTGGCACCAACATGGCAGGCTCACAACTTACTAACACTAACCCATGTGTCTTTAGAATGTGGGAGATAACCAGAGGAAAACCATGTGGTTATGGAGAGAACACAAACTCCTTACACAAAGGAGTGACGGGATTTGAACCCAGATCGTGATGCTGCACAGCGTTAGTCGAACCACTATACTACCATGCCACATGGACCATACCACAGCTTGCACTGTCCAAAATTATAATAGCTTAAATTCTTTGGAGTAAGTGAATATTTACTCAGTTATAAAGGCACAAGAGACTGCAGATGCTGGAATCAGGAGCTACACACAATCTGACAGATTGTGTCATCATCATCTGGTATGGGGGTGCATCTGCACAAGATCGAAAGAAGCTACAGAAATACACATTTTTCTATATTTATCGTGTATTGCATTGTACTGCTGCCACAAAGTTAACAAATTTCACAATATATGCTGGTGATATTAAACCTGATTCTGATTCTGGAAGAACTCAGCAGGTTAAGCAGCAGCAGTGGGTGGGAGGAAAGAGACACTGTATCAGGACTGAGGTAGAGAGGTGAAATGGCCAGCATAGAGAGGAGAACGGGGAGTGGCAAAAAAAAAAGGCCTTTGAGGTGATTGGTGAAATGAGGAGGGGAGTAAGGTAGTGTCAGGTGGGGGAGCTGAGCAGGGGTGGAGTTGGATGTCTGCGCCAGGTGAATAATAGATAGAGAGATGAAAGAGAAGAATAACAGATGGAGAAAAGGTGGGGGGGGGGGAGATGTATGAGAAAGTAATAGGGCAATTCCATTATTGATCAGTGAAACTAGACTTTATAAAACACTCTTTCAGTTACAATTGAATATCGATTTAATAATGAGTTATTTTGTTCTGTGTTTCCCTTAAAGCATCATTCTTTTCAATGGACAGTGTATAATTTTTAACAAATGTAAGTCAATAAGATTTCTCAAGAATTCACCAGAGGCAGTGCTGGGTAACAATTCAGCACTACCCAAATCTGATCATTTAAAAAGCAACCAATGCAACTCTGAATGATTCCTTCAGTTCACCTGCAGAAATCTCTTACTGATTGCAGCCTCCCATGTTCAAGCTGTAGTCCTGTGAGTGATTCCTGACTTACCCTTTGGAGAAAACGTATCAGTATTCCCCATTTCCCTGCTTATGCCAGCCTACTCTGTCAACTAAAACTTAATTCTGACATCAGCTGGATTCCTCCCACTTCTCCAAGCCTCACAGTTAGACAAAATCAGCTCTCTCTCTCTCTCTCTCTCTCTCTCTCTCCAATAAGGGGTTAAGATTGAGGAGAAAGTCAAAGTGGAGTTTATTGTTGCATGTACACGTACATTCAAGCCCAGGTGCAATGAAAAGCTTTGTCACAGCAGCAGGTACACAGCAAGCACAAAAACAAATAAAAAACATAAATTACACAAAATTAGACACGAAGGAACAGAATTAGAATGGTAAAAAAACAAAGTCCACTTCAGTGTAAAGTGGTCGTAATACTGCTCTGCTGAGGTAATGGTTAGGGTTCAGCAGGTTGGTTCAGGAAACAAATGGTTAACGGGAAAGGAGTTGATCTGGAAACTTACTGGGTGGGACTTGAGGTTTCTGTGAAAAGACGGCGTGAGCCAAACAGTGATGCCTTGATGATAGAAGCCACACACACAGAATACTGGAGGAACTCCACAGGCCGAGCAGCATCAATGGAAAAAAGCAGAGTTGATGTTTCAGCTGAGACTCTTTGGCAGGACTGGAGAAATAAAGATGAGAAGTAGATTTAAAAGGTGGAGGGAGGGGAGGGAGATAGATGTTGTCTTCTTGAGGAGTGTCTCATGAACATGGTGGGAATGTCTGAGCCTCTGATGTGTTGGGGTGAGTACACTGCTCTCTGCAGCTTCTTGCATTCCTGCTCAAATTGCTGTTCCACACCATGATGCCATCCATCAGCGTACTTTCAAAAGGACATCTTTTAGATTGTTCCATGTCCTTCCCCAATATATGTTCTTATATTTTATAAATTTATTATTATTAACTTTTGTTATATACATAATATACCAAATATAATGACACAGAAGTATACATACACACACATAAATGTATATCATATATTACACTGTATGTACAGTACTGTGCAAAAGTCATAGGCGCATACAAGTATATAGGTGAGATTCCCAAACCTTTTGCATAATGTGGAGCAGAGAACAAGTTTGTAAATCAGGCAGAAGCAGAGAACATTGGGAAAAGCAAGGGTACAGCACCATGAGGTGGGTGAGGGACAGATGGTAGGGAAGGAGTGCCAGGGTAGAGGGTAGCACTGGTGCAGACACACCCAGCCCTGAGACAACAGGAAAAGTTATTTGATCCCAAATAATTGATATATTGATCATTAGAGAATGTTTCTCTAGTGCTTCCCACTCCCTCCCCTCTCTTTTCCATGTTTTCCCAAACATGATTCCCCTCTCCCTGCCCCCTTCCCACTCTCAGTCCTCAACAGAGGCACGTATCATAATCAGGTTTATCATCACTCACAAAGGTCATGAGATTTGTTTTTTTTGTGGCAGCAATACAATACAATACATAAAATTACTAGAGTATTATGCAAAAATCTAATGCACCCTAGCTATATAAATATGCCGAAGACTTTTGCACAATAAAGTACATATTAACATATATACAGTAAATGCTGAGGTGCTAAATCAGAAAGCAACAACTTGTGCTACAGAAAAATGGCACCTGAGAAACCGCTTTAGGTACAAATTGAAATTTAATTCATTTAAAATGGCTTTCATTAAACATCTATGTGGCAGACCAGTAACAAATGACATTCTTTTATTTTTAGCACACAGATCTTTCTTCTGCTCTAAAACATGGTTTCTGAGATAATCCCATGAAATGAAAATCTATGCTATTGTCATTGACTACTAAGCCCTTGTAAGTGCCCAGTGGCACTTATATCCACAGTGATGAAATGTTTTGAGAGGCTAGTGTTAAAAGGTATCATCTCCTGTCTGAGAGGTGACTTGGATCCACTTCAATTTGCCCACTAGAGGAACAGGTCCACAGCAGATACCATCTCATTGGCTCTTAACGCAACTCCAAAACACCTGAAGAGCAAAGATGCATACATCAAGATGTTTTTTATCGATTACAACTTAGTGTTTAATACCGTTGTAGTTTTCCACAAATAAAATGAAGTGAGGCATTTTATGTTTAACAGAACACTTAAGCATTTTATTGAACTTCAAAACCTTCACCTCTGAAGTGCACTAAAATGTTTAATGTAATTATGTCATAGTTTCAGAGCAGCCTCTTAAAGCGAAACCCAAACTCAATGTCAGTTGTTGTGAATTATGTACATTTCTCCCAATTATGTTACCCTACACAGCTGCCCTCCCCCTAGAATTCAGTAAGACCGGCATTGTGAACCTGTCTGGCTCAGACAAGCCACCCAGCTCAGGTCCTGTGTTCCATGGGTGGAAGAACTGCAGGTGCCTCTGACCCATCCAGACGTATGTTGACATGCTCATGGTCATGTCGTGACACCAGGGGCATGGCAGCGGAATACTCCAAATCTTATTGGGCCTGTGTAAGGTGATCCACCAAAATACATTCAGGTTTACCCCTCTTGTCTATGATAAATGTCTTTTCTTCCTATTCCAAAATGTGGAACAGGCCATCGCAAGGAAGCTTAAGAAGTTGGTGTGCATTATGGCAGACGAAAACAAATGAGGTGGAATGTAGGTCAACAGGGACCCAAGAGTGCTGTACAACATGATGGGGGATAGCAACAGGTGAAAAGGAATTGAATTTACTAAGGAGGGTGGAACGCTGTTGAGAGGCCAACCAGGCGGTCGTGGTGTCAGTAATGGAACCACCTGGCACTCATAATGGCTGCCCATGTACTACCTCAGCTGAGGACAAATGCAGGTCCTCTTGGAGCAATTCTGAGCCCCAGCAGGATCAGCACAACACGCATCGGTCTGGAAAGCCCTCAGAGCAGCCTTTAAGGAGTAGTGAAGCCACTCACATAGGCCATTAGACTGCAGATGATATGCCAAGGTTCTGAGCAACCCAGAGGTCTGAAATGAATCAGGAAATGCTGTCAGAGGAGATTTCACATGGGGTGACAAACCAAGCACCCAAGTGCTGGTGAACGCCCAAGCCATGTCCATGGCCATTGTTGATGCTAGAGGACTGATCTCTGGCTGCCTGATGGTACAGTCCACCATGATAACAAGGTGTATGAAACCTTGGGGGGGGGGGGGGAGAGATGACCAACAAGGTTCTTATTGACATGGTCAACTGTCGCTCGGGGACCTCAAAAGGCAGCAGTGGTGCCTGAACATGACGGTTAATTTTTGTCTTTCATGTTTGGGGGCATGATGGGGTGAGGGCAACCAGTTGAGACATCACACAAGAGAGAATCCCCAGCTTCCCCGAACTTAACATCGGCCAACTGCAGGCCCGTGACTGCCGTTCAGTAAGCCTGGACCTCTGGGTCAGTAACTTGGTCGGCTGCCATGCTAGCGTAATCAACCCCTATGAGTACGGCCTCAATGGCTGACTGTGAGAGGCTCTCGGCCGTGGCATTATTTTTCCCGTTGATATGTCGTATACCAGTTGTGAACTCTGATATGTAGGCCAGGTAGTGTTGCTGCTGTGCAGGACAAGGGTCGGATATTATGCCCATCGTGCGCATGAGGGGTTTGTGGTCAGCGAACACCGTAAAACGGCGACCCTCTAGAAGAAAACAAAAATGGCAGAATGGTAGATGGAGATCGAGAAGCTCATGGTGAAACATGCTGTACTTCCTTTCGGAGGGACAGAGCTGCTTACTGAAGAAGGCGATCAGCTGCCACACACCTCCGAGCAAATGTTCGTGCACAGCACCCGCAGCATAGTCTGAGGCATCAGTAGTAATGGCTATGAGTGTGCCAGTAGAGCTCATCTGGTATCATAAAGTGCCCTGGCCATGTCCACTGACCAGTTAAGCACGTGGTTAAGGGTTTTTGCCTTTAAGCACACGATACAGGGGAAGCAGAAGTTCAGCAGCTCACGGAATGAAGCGGTGATAGAAATCCACCTTGCCTAAAAACTCCAGTCATTTGCATTTGTTAGTCGTGTGGGGCGGTGGGAAATCCATACTAGCGGCTACCTTTGGGAGGGGTTTCGCACCTTCTGTGGAGATGCGATGGCCAAGAAAGTCGATGGTTGACAATCTAAACTGGCATTTAACAGGGTTAATAATCAACCCGTGTTGGTTTAGGCGCTCAAAAGGTGTACGGAGATGAGATACGTGTTCAGATTTGGATGCACTGGCGACAAGTATGTCATCCAGGTAAGCAAAAAGAAAATCTAAGTCTTTTAATACGGAGTCCATCAGCCATTGGAAAGTCTGTGCTACATTTTTCAGTCTAAGTGGCATGTGCAGAAACTCAAAGTGACAGCATTTTGCTCCCAAAACTCCAGCAGTTTCAAAGCGACTGCGTTGGCTGACATGTTCAATAACTCCAGAATCGTCCTGGAGCATCGGGGTCACCAATGTAGGTTTCTGAAAATAAAACAAAGTGAGGCGTTTTATGTTTGATGAAACCCGTAATGCATCTTATTGAACTCCAAAACTTGAACTTCAAAAGTGCACTAAAAGCTTTTTACACAATGACAGCATCATGTCACACCAGCCTCTTAAAGTGAAACCCCAACAATGTTGGTGGTTGTGAGTTAAGAACATTTCTCCCAATTACATTACCCTACACCATCATCCCCTTAAAACTCATGAGTAAACTCCAAGACCTGGGCCTCAAGACCTCTTGTGCAATTGGATGCTGGATTTCCTCACTTGTAGAGCCCAGTCAGCTTGGACTGGCAACAATGTGTCCTGCACGATCTTCATCAGCAGGGATGTGTACTTAGTCCCCTGCTCTACTCGCTTTACACCTATAACTGTGTGGCTCAGTACAGCTCCAATGCCATGTTCAAGTTTGCTGATGACACCTCTGTTGTGGGCTGCACCAAAGGTGGCGATGAATCAGCATACAGGAGGTAAATTGAAAATTTGGCTGAGTGGTGTCATAACAACAAACTCTCACTCAATGTCAGCAAGACCAAGGAACTGACTGTAGACTTCAGGTGAGGGAAACCAGAGGTCCATGCACCAGTACTCATCGGAGCATCAAAGCTGAAGAATATCAGTAACTTTACACTCCTGGGTGTCACTATCACAGAGGACCTGTCCTGGGCCCATCATACACTGTAACGTAATTGCAAAGAAAGCACGACAGCGCTTCTACTTCCTTAGGTGTCTGCGGAGTTTCAGCATGTCATCAAAAATCTTGACAAACTTCTATAGATGTTTGGTGGAAAGTTTGCTGACTGGATGCATTATGGCCTGGTATGGGAACACAAATAACTTTAAATGGAAAATCCTACAAAAGGTAATGGGTTCTCCCCAGTACATCATGGGTAAAGCCCTCCCAACCATTCAGCACATCTACATGAAACATTGTCGTGGAAAAGCAGCATCCATCTTCAAAGATCCTCAAGACCCAGGCCATGCTCTTTCCTCACTGCTGCCATCAGGTAGAAGGTACAAAAGCCTCAGGACTCACACCATCAGGTTCAAGGGCACTTACTACCCCTCAATCATCAGGCTCTTGAACAAAAGATGATAAATAGACTCCTTCGATTTCCGGTGCACTTAGCTACAGTAGCTGGTACTCTTTGGCTGGTACTTGCTGGTTAGTTGATTACATCTTAATGAAGCTAGAAAGAAGTGATATCATCTTGTTTGGGTTGACTGAAGGATACAGTCAGCATTAATCTTGATGGAATAACTATAGCATAGAACATTAAAACAAGTGCAAGTTAAATCTTGGGGAGAAAATTAAGTGGCATCAAATACAAGTAAAGTTTATGAAACGTTAGATATTTAATTATTAGCTTCTTTGATTCCTTCAAGAAAATTTCTGTTGTATCCTCATGTTTTTGTGTAAGCTGTTTTGTATTTTACAACACTGCCAAGTTTCTGCCTTTCTGCTTCATCTGGAGACAGTGATTCAATTCAGAAACATCGGCAGGGCCGAGCAATGATTAACTTGCATGGTGAAAGTTGCCAAATTATACGAGTGGGTTGAAAAAGTGGGGGAAGAAGAAGATGGAACAAATACTGAGCATGTCCTTCTTCAGATTGTTATTCATGTCCATTTATGTCCTGGGCATCAAATAACGCATGAACCTATGACACAATGTTTCATACATGATAGAACTGGACAAGTCTTTGGGGAATTCTGACAGACCTTAGCAAATGGCAGTGAGAAAATTTCAAGAGGGGCATCCAGTTAAAACAGAGATGTGGAGAAATATATTTAGCCAGGGGATAGTGAAGTTGTGGAATTTATTACCACAGGCAGTTGTGGAGGCCAGGTCATTGGGTGTATTTAAGACAAAGCTTGATAGGTTCCTGATTGGCCACAGTATAAAAGATTACTTGGAAAAGGCTGCGGAGTGGGGATGAGGAGGGAAAAAAAAAGAATCAACTATGATTAAATGGTGGAGCAGACTTGATGGGCCATATGGTCTAATTTTACTCCTATGTCTTATGGTGTTATGGTGATGTAGCTTTAGAATTAGATATAGGTTCTCCTGCAGTGTTGGTGTCCTCAGTAAACTGGTGCCTCTAAGAGCATTGCTCCTTTGTGAGTTTTAGGAGACAATATATCGAGCCATGAAATCCTTTTCTTTTTGATGTGGTGATGCCTCATTTCCTTGCCACAGAGAAAACCTTCACAGAGCATCAAACACAAAATGTTGGAGGAACTCAGCACATCAGGCAGCATCCATGGAGATGAATAAACAGTCAACGTTTCAAGACCTTTCTTCAAGATGGGAAAGGAAGGGGAAAGAAGCCAGGTTAAGAGGGTGAGGGGAGAGGAAGAGATAAACTAGGTGTTAGGCGGAGGAGGGAGGATGAACTGAGAAACTGGGAGGTGATCAGTGGGAAAGGTGAAGAAGAGGGAATATGATAGGAGAGGAGAGAGGACCATGGGAGAAAGGGAAGGAAGAGGGGCACCAGAGGGAGCTGGTAGGCAAGTGAGGAGAAGAGAATGGGTAAGAGGGGAGCCAGACTGGGGGATGATAGAAGAGGGAAGGGGTTGTGGGGAGAAATTACCGGAAGATAGCGAAATCAATGTTCATGCCATCAGCTTGGAGGCTACCAAGACAGACAAGATTAACGTGAAGGTTCCAAATGGTGGATTGGAGAGATGTCTCTATTAAAGATGTAAGGCGCTCCTCCCCTCCTCTAGCCTGCAGGTAACTCTTCGGTGAGATGCAGCACCTGCCTAGCACCACCCTACCCACAGCACACCCCCACCACTGATCAGGGTCACGAGAAGTCATGGGAGCCGGTGGTGGAGGGCCGTGTGAGCAGCTGGTGCATCTCACAAGTCCTGGTTGTGTGATCATTGATACCAGGCAGACAGCCTCTGAAGAGTATTAATACTGTCTTGTAAGAACACTGCCCAGTTGAAGACAATAGCAAATGGTGTCTGTGGAAAAATTTGCCGAACAATTATGGTCGTGGAAAGACCATAGTCAACTATGACATACAACACGGCACATAATGATGATGGCAAATGTGAAACAGGGACGAGCAAGATCAGAAATCTATAAGTAATTCCCATGTTATCCTTTGAGCCACTGATACAGTGGCAATGTTGTTGCAGCTATAAATACTGTTAAGTGCATCCTCCTTTCCGCTGCATGCCAACCTTCACTTAAAAAAATGCATTCAAGTACAAGCAAATAGCAGAGATCACTGACTTTATGTTGTGGAAGGTAAGCAGTTTTGGTCACCATGGTCAGGGGTGAAAATTGTCTTTGAGGGATTTCGTAAAGTTTGCATGCACACATGCCCTTGTTAATTCAATATGATACATCAGCATAAATGTACACAGGTGTTACGCCAGGGCGTAATTAAATCAGTGATTGTGATATTGGATTACCCGAGAGTCAGTAATAAGAAAAATAGCTGCAGGTTGCCATCTCACGCAAGGAGATGTCAGGAACATAATATATTGAATGCGGTGAAAACTAAAAGAGCTTAAATTAAAGCTTCTAATGCTATTATCTCCATCACTTAAATGTTCTGTGCCCTGTGGTAGCCACCAATCATAGTTATACCAATCAGTTTTATCTTTTCAAATTAAACTCTAATAGTATTGTTTGTAACATACTACAGCTTGGTAATATAACTAAATGTGAATTTCCACATTGGGGATGGTAAGGAAGGGGAACAAAGAGTAACAAAATCGATTACTAAATTCATGGCAGAAGTAGCAACAACTTACATTTTTACTGTAAAATAGATCCCAGCATTTCACCGGTGTACTGTCAGGTTTCAGAGCAGACGCACAGGGGCTATAGACTACTGTCGATAAAGTGGTTATGCTGTCAGTCCTAGCAGAAGGGTCAGTAAATTGTTTACTATGTTTGGCAGGAGGGAGATAATTGGCAGATGAGATGAAAGTAAAGATTGCATTAGAAATGGCTGTTAGGTGGAACAAAATGGAGAAACAGTTATGAGTTGGGGGGAACAGTAAAGTGAGACAGAGGCCAGGTGCAACACCAAGAGAATAATTGGGGCTGTTTGGGTGAGACATCATATGTTGGGTCCAGGATCCATCATAGAACATAGAACTTAACAGAACAGGAACAAATGCTTTGACCCACAGTGTTGTGTCAAACTAATTAAGTTAGTAATCAAATGGCTGACTGAACTAATCCTTTCTGTGTACACAATGCCCATTTCCTTCCATTTTCCTGCACAGTCATGTGCCCATCTTTAGACGACCTTGAAAATGATTCATGCGGTCCTCTGCACACCTCAGAGCATAAGCATTCTGCAGTATTGGGCTTTGATGTGATGTGAACTCAGTTGACTAAGTAACACCAAGTGCCCGGTGTGATTTTTTTTCTGGATCTGAAATAACCATCGTTAAGAATCTTGTCAAAATGAAAGACCATTTGCGTTATGCATCTTAGAGCTAGAAAAATTACTAATTTTTATAGTGGCTGTAAGTTTTGTTTTGCACTCAGTACAGTACGTTAACCTGACTGGTGACAGAAAATTGATCCATGCACTTTTAAGAATCCATCACATCAGTATATCCAGTTACAAGTTGGCAGAAATGCATAAATTTTATGGAAAATGGGCAAAACAAAACATATTATTGCCAAATTACACAATATATAACAAAATAAAAATTAAGAATTTTTCATTACATCAATAAATCTATCCTATTTAAATATAAATTTTCTTCTTTATAAAGAAACAAGCATAAGTGTTTTTTCTAAGCAAAATTTTGCATCGGAAGCAATTGAATAGCTTTGGTTGTCTCACTGATATTTCGGGCAAAAGCACAAATGTATCTATAGTAAACAAAATTTTCTGTCTCAATTCAATGTAAATTCTCCTTTCAATTTATCATTCTTTATTGTTCCAGTTTTATTTTATCCCAAAGGGATTTCGTGAACTGCACTGAACCCGGAACGTAGGTTCTGAGTCTTTGACGCTGTTGGGGGAGATTTCAGAGCGGGTTTCCGGTAGAAGTTCGGCCGCGTCCAGTAATTTTGTCCGGGATATCTGCAGCATGAGTCCTTTTCTAAACAAGGTGAATATATTCTAACAGAAATTTATTGTTTTACGTGAAAAGGACGGCTCTGTACGGTTGCGTGTGAATGGATTATTAAATATCCATCCTAGAGAAGGCGCGGAATAAGTCTGACTGAGTGGTGGGTCTAGGGGCAAGGGGTTGGTTATTAAAATAATGCTTTTCTGAACAACTTCTGTAAATGATCCTGAACGGCTGGCATTGTACTCCTATTTATGTATACAAAAATTTTAAGATCAGAGGTTGCGGATTCAAATCCTACTGCAGAGTCTTGAGTAACCAAGTTCAGATTACTTCCAGTGTAATGCTGAGGGAGTGTCACTGCAGGGTGAAATCTGTCTTCGTTGTCACAAAAAAAGGCACTGGCATTTTTGAAGGATGGAGGAATGATTTGTGATGTTCTGGCTAATACTTAATACCTCATTCAATTTTACTAAACCTGGTCATTGTCATATTGGCACTTGTGGGAACTTATTTGTTCAAAAGTACTTAATTGGATGCAGACTTTAGGATTACTGAAAGGATTGTAGAAGATGCTATACAAAGGTAAAACTTTATAAAGGTAGGAATGAAGTGATGCTCACTGGAGGTTCTGCAATTTTAGCCTTTTCCCATAAAATAATCGTCCAGACTTTAACCTGAGGGTTACACGTAATGTCTACTTTGGTATTGATGAAAGTATACCGTATTGAACACAAGCAAACTTAAATCATGCCTTGTTTATATATTTGATATTTCTAGACACCTCATCAGAAATATTATGTAGGGTGGTGTTTTAGTTTTCACATCAAGCCAGAATGAGCATGTCTTATTTTTAATTCGTGAGATAAAGTAACACCAGAAGATATAGGAGCAAAATTAGGCCATTTGGTCCATTGTGTCTGCTCCACCATTTCATCATGGTTGATCCATTTCCTTTTCAGCCTCAATCTCCTGCCTTCTCCCCGTAACATTTCATGCCCTGACTAATCAAGAATCTATCAACCTCGCCTTACATATATCCAATGACTTGGCCTCCCCAGCCATCTGTGGCAACAAGTTCCACAGATTCACTACTCTCTGACTAAAGAAGTTCCTCCTCATCTCATTTCTAAATTAATGCCCCTATTCTGGAATAGTTCACAAGGCGCAGAATAGATATGTCCCACAGCGGAAGAAGTTCTCAAATGGCAGGGATAGGCAACTGTGGATGACAAAGGAAGTTAAGGGCTGCATAAAGGAAAGGGCATATAAGGTAGCAAAAGTGAGTGGGAAGTTGGGTGATTGGGTGGCTTTTAAAATCCCAACAAAAGGCAACTAAAAAAGCTATAAGATGGACTATGAGGGCAGACTAGCCAACAATATAAAGCAGGATACCAAAAGTTCTTTCGGTTTTACAAGGCGTAAAAGGGAGGTTGATATTGGACCACTGGAAAATGATGCTGGTGAAGTAGTAATGGGGGACAAAGAAATAGCAGATGAACTTAATGGGTACTTTACATCTGTCTTCACTGTAGAAGACACTAGCAGTATACCAGGGATCTGTGAGTGCCATTGCTATTACAAAGGAAAAAAAGTGCTAGGCAGTCTCAAAGGTCTTAAGGTGAATAAGTCACCTGGGCCGGATGGACCACATCCCAGAGTCCTGAGAGAGGTTGCTGAAGAGATAATAGATGCATTGGTCATGATCGTTCAAGAATCACTTGATTTTGGCATGGTCCTGGAGGACTGGAAGATTGCAAGTTTCATACCACTCTTTAAGAAAGGAGGAAGCAAAATAAAAGAAATTGTAGGCCAGTTAGTCTAACCTCAGTGGTTGGGAAAGCTTTAGAGTCTATTATTAAGGATGAGGTTTCGAGGTACTTGGAGACTAATGATAAAATAAGTCCAAGTCAGCATGGTTTCTGCCAAAGGAAATCTTGCCTGACAAATCTGTTAGAGTCCTTAGAGGAAGTAACAAGCAGGGCAGACAAAGGAGAGGCAGTGGGTGTCATTTACTTGGATTTTCAAAAGGCGTTTGATAAGGTGCTACACGTGAGGCTGCTTAACAAGATAAAATCCTGTAGCGTTACAGGAAAGATAGTGGCATGCAGCAGAATGGCTGACAGTGAGTGGGAATAAAAGGGGACTTTTCTGGTTGGCTGCCAGTGACAAGTGGTGTACCTCAGGGGTCAGTATTGCAATTGCTGCTTTTCCCATTGCTTGTCAATAATTGGGATAATGGAATTGATGGTTTTGTGGCAAAGTTTGCAGATGATACGAAAATAGGTGAAGGGGAAAAAAAAGAAAATAGGTGAAGGGGTAGGTAGTGCTGAGGAAGCAATGTGATTGCAGCAGGACTTAGACAAATTGGAAAATTGGGCAAAAATGTGGCAGATGGAATACGATGTTGGGAAATGTATCATAATGCACCTTGGTAAAAGGAACAATAGTGCAGACTATTATCTAAATGGGGAGAAGGGTGGAACATCAGAGCTGCAGAGGGACTTAGGAGTCCTCGTGCAAGACTCCCAGAAGGTTACTTTATAGGTTGAGTCTGTGGTAAAGAAGGCAAATGCAATGTCGGCATTTATTTCAAGGGGAATAGAATGTAAAAGCAAGGAGTTAATGCTGAGTTAATGAGACACCAGTCAGGCCACACTTGGGAGTATTAGCAACAGTTTTGGGCCACATATCTCAGAAAGGATGTTGTCATTGGAGAGAGTCCAGAGGAGGTTCATGAGGATGATTCTGGGAATGAAGGGGTTAACAAATGAGTGTTTGGCAGCTTTGGGCTTACAGTCACTGGACTTTAGAAGAATACGGGGGGGGGGGGGATCTCATTGAAATGTACTGAATGTTGAAAGGACTAGATAGGGCAGATGTGGAGAAGATGTTTCCTATGGTGGGGGTATCCAGAACTAGAGGGCACAGCCTGAAAATTGAGGGGCGACCCTTTAGAACAGAGCAAGGGAGGAATGCTCTGCCACAGACTGCTGTGGAGGCCAAGTCCATGCGCATTTTTAAGGCGGAAGTTGATCATTTCCTGATCGGTCAGGGCATCAAAGGATATGGCGAGAAGGTAGGTGTATGGGGTTGAGTGAGATCCAGGATCAGAGCAGGCTCGATGGGCTGAATGGCCTAATTCTGCCCCTATGCCTTCTGGACCTATGATCCTATTCTGAGGTAGTTTCCTCAGATCTTAGACTCCCCCACCATAGGAAACATACTCTCCTAATCTACTCCATCAAGGCCTTTCAACATTCAATACAGTTCAGTGAGATTCCCCATTCCCACCCTCTCATCATTCTTCTGAATTCCAGTGAGTATAGGTCTGGAAACGCCAAACACTACTCATATGATAAGCCTTTCAATCCCCGAATAGTTTTTGTGAACCTCCTCTGAACCTTACCAAAGTCAGCACATCATTTCTTGCTTTTAAATTCTAGTTCTCTTGAAATGTTTGTGAACATTACATTTGCCTTCCACAGCATCGACTCAAACTACAAATTATCCTTCAGGGAATCCTGCACGAGGATTCTCAAATCTCTTTGCACCTCAGATTTTTGAATTTTCTCTCCAATTAGAAATTACTCTACGCTTTAATTTTATTTCAAAGTATATGACCATACATTTCCTGATGCGACATTCCATCTGCCACAGCTTTGCCCATTCTAATCTGTCTAAGTTCTTCTGTGGCCTCTCTGCTTCCAGCACACTACCTGCCCCTCCACCAATCCTTGTATTGCGCACAAACTTGGCCACAAAGCCGTGAATTCCATCACCCAAATCATTGACGTATAACATAAAAAGAAGCAGTTCCAACACAGACCCCATTGAGCACCACTAATCACCAGCAACCAACCAAAAAAGGCTCTCTATATTCCCACTCTTTGCCTTCTGCCAATCAGCTGATGCTCTGTCCATGTTTTCCTGTAATACCATGGGCTCATGTCTTGTTAAGCAGCCTCATGTGTGGCCACTTGTCAAAATCCAAATACACAACATCCACTGATCCTCCTTTGTCTATCCTGCTTTTTATTTCTTCAAAGAATTCCAACCAATTAGTCAAACAAAATTTTCTCTTAAGGAAACCATGCTGACCATGACCTGTTTTATCATGTATCTCCAAGTACCCTGAACCCACATTCTTAACAATCGACTCCTACATCTTACCAACCACTGAGGTCAGACTAATTGGCCTACATTTTCCTTTCTTCTACCTTTCTCCCTTCTTGAAGAGTGGAGTGACATTTGCAATTTTCCAGTCCTCTGGAACCATGCCAGAATCCGTTGATTTTTTTTCAAAGATCTTTACTAATTCCTCCACAATCTTATCTGCGTTCAGACATTTCAGTTTTCCAAGCACTTTCTCCCTAATAATGCCAACTTGACACACTTCTGCCCCCGATATACTCAAACTTCCAGCATACTATTACTGCCTCTTCAGTGATGACTGATGCAAAATATTTGTTCATTTCATCTACTATTTCTTTGTCCACTATTACTACCTCTCCAGTAACATTTTCCAGCAGTCTGCTCTCACTTCTCTTTTACACTTCATATATCTGAAGTAACTTTTTGTTTCTCTTTAATATTATTGGCTAGCTTAGCTTCATATTCCAACTTTTCCTTTATGACATTTTTAGTTGCCTTCTGTTGGTTTTTAAGAACATCCCTATCCTCTAACTCCTCACTAATTTTTGCTGTATTATATGCTCTCTCTTTGGCTTTAATGTTGACTTTAACTTCTCTTGTCTGCCACATTGCATCATCCTGCCTTTAGAATACTTCTTCCTCTTTGGGGTGTATATATCCCGTGCCTTCCAAATTGCTCCCAGAAACTCCAGTCATTGCTGCTCTGTTGGTGTTCCCTTCTAGTCAATTTTAGCCAGCTCCTCTCTCATATCTCTGTAATTCCCTTTACTCAGCTGTAATACTGTTACATCTGACTTTAGCTTCTCCTTCTCAAATTGCAGGATAAATTCTGTCATATTATGACCACTGGCCCATAAGAGTTCCCTTACTTTGAACTCTAATCAATTCTGTTTCATTGCACAACACCCAATCCAGGATAGCTGATCCCCTAGTGGACTCAACCATGAGCTGCTCTAAAAAGCCATCTCGTAGGCACTCGAGAAATCCCCCCTCTTGGAATCCAGCACCAACCTGATTTTCCAAATCTACCTGCCTATTGAGCATGACTATTGTAACATTGCCCTTTTGACATGCATTTTCTATCTCCCATTGTAATTGTAGACCACATCTTTGCTACTGTTTGGAGGTCTGTATATATCTCACATCAGAATCTTTTTCCCTTGCAGTTCCTTAACTACCCACAACGATTCCAAACCTTCTGATCTTATGTCACCCCTTTCTAATGATTCAATTTCATTGTTTACCAACAGAGCCATCTCACCCCTTCTGCCTACCTGCCTGTCCTTTGGATACAATATGTATCCTTGGACATTATGCTCCCAGCTATAATCTTTTTACAGCCCTGATTCAGTAGTTCCCACAACATCAAGCATGACAATCTGTACCTGTGCTACATGTTCACCTACTTTATTCCATATACTGCGTGCATTCAAATATTACGCCTTTAGTCCTGTATTCACTCAACTTAGTCCCCTTATGCATTGCAACTCATCCCATTGACTGTCGGCCCTTATAGTTTACTTCATGCATATAAAAACTTTTCGAACATCCGGGTTTTCAAAGATGCTTAATTTGTATGATGGCTCCAAATTTACATTGAAGTGGGGCTACATGTTAGGAAACAAGGATTTCTGATCTGTGTTGGGAAGTATGTAGGAGACCCTACAATGGGCTACCGTTCCTAATAATTTGGTTTGGGAAATTCAGCAGGATTTCTGTTCTACTCTCTGTCACCTACTCTGCTAGTAGTTTGTGTTGTTGCATGCTAAAACCGAATATAGTAATGCATGTGAATAATGGTAATTTGATTGAACTACTGGGGTGACTGCAGCCTTGGATCTATACCCAAGAATTAATGTCTGCCGTGAAGAAGTGAAAAGTAAACAACTTGTCATTTATTTATTTATTTGGTAGTTTAGAGATACAGCACTGAGTAGACCCAATGAGCTGTGCCACCCAGCAACCCACCTATTTAACCCTACCCTATTCGCAGAACAATTTATAATGACCAATTAGCCTGCTAGTGGGTGTGTCTTTGGACTGTGGGAGGAAACCCACATGGTCAGCGCCAGAACTGAACTCCCATACCCCAGGCTGTAATTTGCATTGTGCTAACTACTGTGTTACCGTGGCAACCCATTTCATATTAAAAAAATTCCTTCATTTCAATTAATGATGACTAGTTAATTAATTTTAATGAATGCAGTTAGTATCATATTGATAAGACAGATAAAGATTTAAGAGAGTAACAAACTCTTATGACTATTGACATGGACCTGAAAGGCCTGTTTCCATGTTGTATGTCTCTATAACATGGAGATGTTTTCACTGGGAGATGTAGTTACAAAATTAGGGCAAGTCATTTAAAGCTATGATGCAGTGAAATTTATTCCCTCATAGGATAGTGAATCTGGAATTTTTTGCCTCTTAGGGCAAAAAGTTTTTGCTTCTTAGGCTAAATCATTAGATATATTTGAGAAAGGGAGGGAAATCTATTGAAATTTTGAGGAATTGAGGACCTCGGAGATAGATCAGCCATTATCTTATTGATTGGCAAGCAAGGCTTGACAGGCTTGGTGGCCGACTGCCGCTCCCATTTTCCTATGTTCTTGTATATTGAATGCATTTCTTATCAAATATTCTCTCATCTTGTTTTTAGGTCCTGTGCTTAAGAAATTCAGTCCTCTTAAAACAAGCTGCTGCTACAGTTGTCAGGTAGGGCAGTTTACATTGCATGGCGAATACATCTCATATTGTGTGTCAAATGCAGGAAATTGGGATTAGCTGGGTGGGCATCACGGTTAATATTGACTTATTGGGCCAGGGCTTGTATCTGTGTTGTTTAGCTCTATGACTCCACGACGCAAGGTCTAAAATTGTGCCATGATATGCTTCAACCAAACTTTACTTTATATAAAAAAACTTGTGTGCTCTGTTAGGCAAACATATTGAAATGTGGATAAGTGGTCTTTTAAGCTCCTTGAACACCATTCAGAAAAATCATGGTTGATCTATTGTAATCTTACTCTCTTACCATATCCCTCAATTACCTGAATGCCATAAATTTTATCCAAGGTCTTTTATGAAATATTAAACAACTGAGTACACACAGTCTTCTGGGCTAGGAAACTCCAAAGCTTCACAATTCTAAATAACTCCTCGTCTCTGGCGTAAATTCTCAATTTTGGGACAATGGTGTCTGACTTGAATATTCCCCAATACAAAATTGAAAGGATAATGTAAATAAGGTCCATCCTATATGCTTTTCACTGAAAATTGCAAAGAAACGGTAAGATCTAATTTGCATCTTACCTAGTTCTTTGCCAGCTAAGTTATGCAAAAGCTGCATGCAATTGTTGTCTGACTGAATTTAGGGCATAAGGATGCTGGATACATTCAGCAGGTCAGGCAGCATCTGTGGAAATGGGAATAGATTTAATATTTGTGGTTGAAGACCCTTCATCACACCTATCAGATTTCTAGCATCTGTAGTGTTTTTTAAATCTAATCCAAGATTTGTGAGAACAAGTGGGCATAAGGACATGAGAATGCAGAGCACAAGTTATAACTGATGAAAGGAACAATTAGGCCAGATAACAGGAGGAACTGCAAGCAATAAATCTTCTTTAAGATGGAGTAGCTTTTGATAGTTGGCCGAATAATTGTAATTTATTCCTTATTCTAAATAGAAGGGTTAATGTGCGTAACTTCTGATGATATATGGTACATTCTATCTTTACTGCATACCCTGGCACCTACTGGTGATGTATGCTTGTGATACCAGCTGCTGTAATTTTGGAACCATTAAAGCCTTCCTTTTATAAAAGCAGAAAATGTTTGAAATACTTAGCAGGTTAGACAGCATCAGAGAAGAGAGAAACGATGAAAGGTCACAAAGCTGAAGCATTAAATATGTTCTTCCTTATAAACCCATTAAACATTTTTGGTATTTATTTCAGTTTTTTCACTATCCAAGCTTTTTGGCTTGTAACCATATTTTTGTATTTGAAAGGCAAAAGGAAAAACAGCTGAGCCTGGAAATCTGAAATTTAAAGAGAGAATTATGATATTTTGGACAGTTCTGAAACATTCTACAAAGGCAGGTTATCTGAAACTTTTGACAGTGTGAAGTCCTGAGGGCTGTACGCACCTGGTCAGAGTCCTTTGATCTCATGTTAGGTTTGGATGGAACTGTGTAAGAGGCAAAAAGGAAAAGAGAGCAAAGTGAGAGGGAACTGGAGAATTTGGGGATCACTCGTGCAAAGTGAAGGGATATAATCTGCAAAGGTTAGTCAATATGTGCCTGATTTCCTCAATGTAAACGGAATGTACTCAGCTGTATTTGCTGGAGTTTAGAAGAATGAGGTGAGGATATCAATGAAACTTACTGAATATCGAAAGGCCTAGATAGAGTGGGCATGGAGAGGATGTTTGCAATAGTCAATGACTCTAGTATGAGAGGGCACAACCTTAATTTACAAAGACATCCCTTTAGAAAACAGATGTGGAAGAATTTTAGCCAGAGGGACATCAATTTGTGGAATTCATTGATACAGAGGGCTGTGGAAACCAAGTCATTGGGTATATTTAAAGTGGAGGTTGATAGGTTCATGATTAGTAAGGACGTCAAAGGTTATGGGGTAAAGGCAGGAGAATGGGGTTGAGAGGGATAATAAGTCAGCTGCGGTGAAATAATGGAGAAGGCTTAATGGGCTGAATGACCTAATTTTACTCCTTTGTCTTATGGTAAAGGAGATGCACTGTGAGCAATACAGTACACTAAATTTAAGAAAAATAGTCTAGAAAAATAGAAAGATTTTTTTTAAAACTGCTTCTCATTTTTCTGGATTGTGGGGAGGAAAGAGCAGGTATTGCAACAAGAAGGAAGGAACGAAGGCATCATTCAAGGTTAAGGTTAACCAAAGATGGTGTCAAACTTCAGGAAAAACTACACAATTGTATGAAAGATAGATAACAGAGATTGGACAATGTATTGAAAACAAGAATGATTATAAGATTAATAGGAAGGGGAATATATTAGTATAAAAACAAAGCTAGCCAGGAAAGTAAGCGACAAATATACTTTCTATATTTAATAAAATTATTGATACTGAGTCTAAGGAATTAATCCTGGAAAATGAGATGGCCGATGTACTTGGAGGTGTTTTGCATCAGTGTTCTGTACAGAAGGAATATGCAGCATTTCATGCATTTTTAATCTTTTTGGGTTCAATCCTGACCTTTGATGCTAGGTGAAGTTAGCATGTTTTTCCTTTGATATTGTGGGTACCTGTCTGTTCCAGTTTCCTCCTACATCCCAAAGATGTGATGGTAAGTTAATTGGCTACTGTAGATGACTCCTATTGCAAGTAAGTAGCAAAATAATTAAGGTTAAGTGATGGACATGTGAGAGATGATAAATTCTAGGGCTTTGTGGAAATAAGGAGAATTGGACAGATGTGACTGCTCTGATGGTAGCTGGAATGCATCTAGTGGGTCAAATGCCTCGTGTTGTAATAAGTAAGCATTGGATGTTCTGGTGGGGGATGTTGTAACCTTCTGAGTTTAGTGCATTTGATATTTTCAAATAATCAGTCTTTCTAAATTGTATTAGTACTGACCAATTCTGATGAAAGCTCATCAATTTGTAATGTTAACTTTGTTTCCTGTCTCTCCCTGGATGCTGCTTAACTTCCTGCATGTTACCAGCATTCCATTTCATTTCAGATTTCTTGTAACTGAAGAATTTTATATTTCATAGTTCATTTCTCATTACCTCCTAAAATCATCTTATTTACAACAGATCAACATCAGTGAACAAGGCTTCAACATCCTCTCTGAGATAGCACCAACATAATTTCCCATGAATGCACGTTACCCATGTTCTTTCTACCAAGCTCCTTCACTGAAGCTTAAAATACGTTTAATGCTAAATTCTAGTTCAGATGAATGATCATCAACCTAGAGTATTTAATTCTTTCTCTCTCCACAGATCTCCATTTCCAGCACTTTCTGTGTTTATTTATAATTTCAAGTTACTTGCATCTGTTAGAGATTTGAACCTCACAAAATAATGTTAAATGAAAGTACTGTAATTTTCAAATTACAAATGAACTGCATCTTTGCAGGATAAATTGACTTTTCAATATTCTTTTCTTTTCTTTTTCAGGTTAACATCTTTACAGACTCCTCTGTCATTACCAGGTTAGAGAGATTTTATTTCCGTTATAAAAAATATTATCTTGCTGAAAGTATTTGAAAAATAGTTCAAGCCAAATGGCCTCAGGGCAAATTCTGCCAGTTAATGCTTTATCCCATATCTCGTTTTCACATTCCTCCTTGATTTTCAGATAATGAACCTTAAGATTTTTAATTTTCCATGTGTAGTTGTCAGTGGTCATTTGTAATTACCCATGAGAGGTTGCTGGTAGATCAACCTTTTGACCTGCTGCAGTCATTCAGCTGAACAGACTCCCACGATGTTAAAACGTTAGCTCCTGTAGGATAAGACTTAGTGATATTAGAGGCAGAGCCATATATTTCCAAGTCAGGGTGGTGTTCCATACGGGTGGGAATGTGGCTGTGTTCCCATGAGTCATCTGCCCTTTTCTTTATTGGTGGTAAAAGTTGTACATTTTGGAGATCCTGTTGCAGTAACCTAAGTGAGTATTTGTATCTTGTAAATGTTACGTACTGTAGCCCAAGAATAGTGAAAGGAGAGTATATTTACTTTGGAGAATGGAATCTAAGCAGTCATGCTTTGTCTTAGGTGCTTGTTGGATTTGTACTCACCCAAATGTAAGGGACATGGATGAAGATGAGGAAAATGGATAAACCAGTGACACTTCGAAGGCAATGCAATAAGGAGTTTAGAAGCCTATGGCCTGAGGAAAGAAACTGTTTCCCACCCCGTCCATTCATGTTTTAAGCATTGGAGTCTCCTGCTTCATGGTAGAAAGTCAAAGAGGATGCTGGATGGATGGGCGGGAACTTTAATGATAATAAGGGCCCTGCCGTGCTCCTGATAAATGTCCCTGATAGATGGTATGGAGACCCCTATGATCCTCTTAGCTGTTCTCACAGCCCTTTGTAGGGACTTCCAGTCCGAGCATCAGAGTGTCTTCTCTTTAAATTTTACCGGGTCCTTAAAATCACATTTAATCAAATGCTGCCTTGATATCCACATCAGTCAATCTTGCCCCTTCTAGAATGGAACTCTTTTGACCACATTTAAGAATAGAGTGTAAGAATAGATTGATAATGTGGTCATTAGCCTGACTTGTGTGAATAGAGCATAGCTATTATACCACTCTGGTCTGTAACGACTGTATAATCCTTTACAAAACTTCATAGAGTTGTAATCTCAGCCAGCTCCATCATGGGCACAAGCCTCTGCATTGAGGAAATCTTTGGAGACAAGGTCTCCAAAAAAAAAGCAGCATCCATCATTAAGTACCTCAACAGCCAGGACATGCCATCTTCTCATTGCTACCATCAAGAAGGAGCTACAGGATGCACAATCAACATTTTAGGAACAGCTTCTTCCCCTCCGCCATCAGATTTCTCAATGGTCCATGAACACTACTTCACTAATTTCCTCTTTTGTTGCACTATTTACTTATTTTTAAATATATTTCTTGTTGTAACATAGTTTTTTAAATATATTTTATGACTCAGGTAAGTGATAATAAGCCTAATTCTGATTCTGTAGATATCAGTTTTGTAAATGTACGGGAATAGCTTGGCTAGAGTCATGAGTGATTCTGGAAAACAAGACTTCAGTGCTATTGCCTAGAAGTTGTCCAAATCCATATCCTCTGTTGTATCCATTCATTTCAGCCATTTTTGTTACTGCCTGGAATGGAGCTGGCTGGAGACCTAGGTTTGGGTTTCAATGACAAGCCACTCAGCACCTCTACCTGTACCTGTGTGCAAGTGCTTCATTGTGAGCCCCACCATCATGTTCTTGGAGCCTTTTCTTCACTTTGACTCTTTAGTTGTCCCACCACCATTCACAACTGGATGCAACAGGACCACGGAGCTTTAGGTGATTATCTGGTTGTGTGCGTTCTAATGCATTCTATATCTGTGGTCCAGGATTGCAACTTCATCAGGCTAGCATCTCAATTTTTAGATATATACCTGCTGCTGCTCCTGACATGTCCTTCTGTATTGCTTATTGAACCAGTGTTGATCTCTTGATTTAAATATTGCAATGAAATCAGACCATGAGAATACAGGTCACAGTAGTGCACATTTCTACTGCAGTTGTTGATGTCAAGGCTTAGACAGAGTAAATGTGGTAAAGATGTTTCCCATGGGGAGAGAAGGCTGGGAACTGGGGTTGAGGAGGACATAGAAGAAAAGGATCAGCCATGATTGAATGGCAGAGCAGACTCGATGGGCCAAATGGCCTAATTCTGCTCCAGTGTCTTATGATCCATTGAATCATAACTCAACTCAATATTGTGGAATATTGTCCACCATTTTGGGCCCCATATCTCAGAAAGGATGTGTTGTCATTGGAGAGGGTCCAGAGGAGAGTCACGAGAAATGAAGGGGAGTGTTTGGCAGCTTTGGGCCTGTACTCAATGGAATTCAGAAGAATGCGGGAGGATCTTGTTGAAACCAACCGAATGTTGAAAGGACTAGATAAGGTGGATGTGGAGAAGATGTTCCTTATGGGGAAGCTGTCCAGAACTAGAGAGCACAGCCTCAAAATTGAGATGCGACTGTTTAGAACAGAGGTAGGGAGGAATTTTTTTAGCCAGAGAGGGATGAATCTGTGGAATGCTCTGCCACAGGCTGTGGTGGAGACAAAGTCCGTGGGTTTATTTAAGGCAGAAGTTGATCATTTCCTAATCAGTCAGGGCATCGAAGGATATGGTGAGAAGGCAGGTGTATGGAGTTGAGTGAGATCTAGGATGGAATGCTGGAGCAGACTTAATTGGTTGAATGGCCTAGTCTGCTTTTATGTTTTATGGTCTGTGCAATTCTGTCCATAATCCATCGTGCTGGTTTGGGGGAGCACTCTCACTCTTTCTCCATTTACTTCTTGGGTTAGGCATCATTTGTTTACTTGATGTAATGACATTTGGTTTCTCTTAATTTGTTCATCAAAAAGATCCTAAGGTTCTTTCATTTCAGTCTTATTCAGTCTTTTTTTATTTCAGTCTTATTTTCCACAAGTTCAGAGAGTTTCATCTTCACTACTACCTGGGAGATTTATTGAGTCCTTTCATTAAAATGGGATTTCTTTATGTTATTTCTAAATCTAGAGTTTGCTTTGCTCATAAATAATGTGCTATTAAAGAAATTTTGTCAAATTGTAATCATCACTCAAGTATGTTCAAAATAACTACCTTGCATTCCAGTGTGTCTTGATCCCAGTATCTTTTGGGACAGGATGTGAAATGGAAGGAAATCTGAGTTTCCCCAGTTGTAGACGTTTCTTTGACCATAATTCCGACATCTTTAAATAATAAATTAAAATTAAAAATTGCATTTGCTGGATGTCTGAAATAAAAATGGAAGACATTGAAAGAATTCAGAACCTTCTCTTCAACCTGAAGTATAACTCAGTTTATCTTTCCAGTTGCTGCCTGACCTGCTGAGTGTTTCCAACACTTCCTGTTTTTATTTATTTATAAAGTTAGTCAACAAACGCGATGTTAAGGGAGATAGCTGATGTTTTAGGTTAATGGCTCTCATTAGAAAGGGAAAATTATGATAATGAGTACTGTAAAACTGGGGTAATTGTGAATTTGAGAAATTCTCATCAGTTCAAATGCTTTTTCTTGGTTCATACAAAAAGACTGTAGTTAGTGTTTTATACGAAGCGGAATTGAGTCAGTCAGCATCTTTGAGGTTTCTCTGTTAAAGTATGGATGTGCAGAAGAGTAGAAGTTTTCTGGTTTCCCTGAGGAATGACAGAATATCATTACAGTTTTACCATCATTACTTTAGCAAAATCTGAGCCAAACATCCACCTGGTCTGTGGGAAAGCTCCAGGTGAGCTTTATTACATACACAATGAAATCTGGTGGATTATCAGTAACCCGCTCTGATGCGCTGTGGATTTTCAACGAATTTGGATTTCCTTTGCGACTGGTCCTGCAATGATTATTGTTAGTATCTTTATCTTTTGTATCAACTAAGGCTTCATGTGAAGCAGCATTGAGTCACTCTGAGGTTTCTCTGTGAAAGTACGGATGTGCAGAATTCTTGAAGTTGTTGGTTTCTATGAGGAATGGCAACAGATATTACATAATGGCATCATTACATTTGCAAAACCTGAGCCAAACATCTAGTGTTTTGTGACTGGTATTGGCATTGGAATAATGGTATGCAAGTTTGCAGATGAATTGGGAAGTATTTGGTTTGTAAAGGGTGATTGACTATACTACATAGGTCTTGTTATATTTAGTGGTAGCAGTTAGTGCAATTGCTTTATAATGCTTTATACTTTTAAAGATGCTTGGAAGTAAGTACAGAGGAGATGTCAGGGGTAAGTTTTTTATGCAGAAAGTAGTAAGTGCGTGGAATGGACTGCCGCTGACGGTGGTGGAGGCAGATATGATAGGGCTGTTTAAGAGATTTCTGGATAGATGTATGGAGCTTAGAAAAATAGGGGGCTATGGGTAACCCTAGGTAAATTCTAAGGTAAGGACATGTGCGGCACAGCTTTGTGGGCCAAAGGGCCTGTATTATGCTGTATGCTTTCCGTGTTTCTATATACCATCTGTAAGACCAGGGATTCCTGCCGTTGTCTTTAAGGGGTTTGTACTTTCTCCCCTTGACTTTATGGGTTTCCTCTGGGTGCTCTGATTCTGTCCCGTATTCCAAAGATGTAGAGTTAGGGTTAGTGAGTTGTGGGCATGCTATATTGGTGCCAGAAGTGTGATGACACTTGCAGGCTACCCAGCACAATCCTTGCTGATTTGATTTGATGCAAACAATGCATTTCATTGTATGTTTCAATGTACATATGACAAATAGAACCAATCTTTTCTTAAGAATATACATCGTACAGAGAACTGTGGAGGAGCATCAAAGGAAGTGGGGCTTCATACAAATAATAATTCATAATAAAACTTGATTTTATCCACATGTGGCTGAGCACCAATTCCATAGTGTCCAGTCTTTCTCTTCTTCCTTATTGGCTGGATTCCACAGGAAGTTTTTAGTGTAAGAGGTAGAAGTTCAATATTTCCATGCCTGCATAGGCACTAAATTCCCAACCTTTCCAACAGCTGTTCATTGTTAATTCTACAGCTGTATTCCCACACTGGCAGAGCATGAAGACACAGCAGTTCCTCAGCATTTCTCAGAGCAATTCATATAATCGACACGTGCCAGTTTGGACCTGGCAAAGAATTCCACTTGATAGCTTTCAATTTATGAACACATTTTCAGGGTTTTATTGTCAGAATGAGACTGCAGTGGTTGTAGTGGTGATGCTAATATGACTACTTGTCTGTTAATTTAACTCCTGGGGAAAATGTGAATGAAAATTGTGTTACTGCAATAGTGTACTTAAAATATGTCATATTCGCCATGAGAATTCAGCAACTCTGTCACAGTGAAAATAATTCAAATAAGTATGAAGGGATCAATTAACAATTTGTGTACATTCTGCTGAATGTATGTTTTATCATTAATTTTGATGTTTGGATCAGGAGAAGGATTCAGAATGGAAAACCTTTTGTATTAAAGATGCAGATCAGAGAAGTAGGCTTTTAATTTTGCTTTTAGTTGACATTATATCCTGTAAGAGGACCACTACTTTGTCATTGGGTTTGGAGGCTTGCGTTCCTCAATGATCCAGAGGGCTGTGTTGGCTGGAGTCAAGGCTTTATGCTTTGGCTGTTGGTAGGGTCACTCATGCCAAACAGAGCCGGGGTGGAGGCCAGACAGACTAAGTGTGGTCCATGGGTCCTCCAGGGTTAGAACTGGTAAAACTGGTAAAACAGAATTGTTAGGGAAACAGCAATGAAGAATTCTGCATCTGAGTGCAATGGTATTCCTGAGTCTGCACCTGGGACTTGCATGACTGAAAGCCGAGAAGATGCTAGTGACATGATAAAGGAAGCCCTGAGCACTCCCAGAGATGGACGGCCTTCATTTCAGCCCTAAATGCCAGTGGCATAACGGACAGTAAGTGACATCGTGTGGCAGAAATGATTGTGGATACTACAGGATGTACACATTTAATTTGTTTGATATATTTCTGCTTTACATCTACTACATTCCTATCAATAATCTAGTAGCAACTGTATTGATATGAAGGTCTTTGTCAAGGAGATCGATCAAATTAGACTGCTGATTGTAGTGATCTACTTTCTGTAAACATCGATGGAGACATTAGCGAATCTTCTACCTGAAAGGATTTTTAATTGGCAGGAAATTTTAGGGAAGAGAGTAAGAATAGTTACTTTTGTTTAATTCATAAAAACCTTTATAGTTTTAGATTATTATTTGTGGGTATGCCTATTTTTTTAATTTCATCAATGCACAGAAGCAGGTGGAGATTGTAGTTTCCAGTTGCAATTTCTCCACAGAATTGCTATGCCCCACTCAGATATTGAACAGCTTCTACATTCATTCTTTCATACAAGTTCTCTAGCTCTCTGGGAATTCAGTACTTGACTGCCAGCTGGAGGCCAACTCAAGCCATGAGTAAAGCCGAGGAAAGCTCTGAAGCAGTGACGAAGTTTGAAGAAATTCAGCATTTTCACTGACATTTGGTAGAATCTTCCCCATAATTGTTTTATTTGGAGAAGCTGGGTCAAGATTGTTATGATCGTCATTGAGAACCATACAAGATATGTGGACAGGCCTGGAAGCAGAGTGTACTTCAGTTCACATCTCACACGCTGTCACTGTGTAAAGGTTTCCTAGCCATGCAATTGACTCTTCTCCCACACCGAGAACCATTGACTGACTTAATTGCAAATTATTCTCACTGTTAAAACAGCTTTGCCTTTCTTCCTTTACATTAGTACCTACCTCTGATGGTTTTCTTCTATTTTGTATTTTTAATACATTTTTGCCTACCTTACAATAGGAAACAATGGCTTACTTCTGCTATTCTATCAATTCGTACCCTTTGTATGATTCATCTGGAGGCTGAAATACTCTCTGATTTCCCATCTCCAAAGGACTCAAATCAAGTCAAGTTTATTGTCATTTAACTATACACATGTATATAATATATAGCCATATAACATGTATAGAAATGGGACAACGTTTCTCTGAAATAGGGTGTAAAGCACAGTAGTACACATAACACACAATAATTTACAAAGGTAAGGGTAAAATCTACAGGTGAATCACACATAATTAACAAACTAAAGTGCATTAATACTAAATATTGTAAGGTACGAAACAGATTAACTACTGACACTTTGAATACAATGCTGCAGGGAGTTCAGAAGCCTGTTGGCTTGGGGGAAGAAACTGTTTCTCATCCTCACTGTTCCTGTTTTTATGCATTGCAGTCTTCTGCCTCATGGTAGATATTTAAAATGATTCATTTGTTTTCCAATAATTGTTATTGTGAGTTTGGAAATTAATTTAAATTTGCTATCTGTTTTTTTTATTAATGCCAGTCCTGCAAATTCTATCATGTTCTTTATCAAGTTTAAAACATTTTTTTAGAATCAGAATCAGGTGTATTATTACTGACATGTTGGGAAATGTGTTGTTTTCTGACAGCAGTGCAGTACAAATCATAAGAAATTGCTGTTAAGTTACAAAAAAAAGAGCAAAGTAGTGAGTTAGTGTACATGGACCATTCAGGAATCTGATGGCAAGTATAATGTGCCTGTAATGCAATAACACTATCACTAATTCTGATGAAAGTTCACTGAACTGAAATTTCCTAAAATATTAACCCATTTTTTTTCCTCTTTCAGACATAACTGCTTAATTCATTTGAATATTCTGTGTATAATTTCTGTTTGGCATTTTTCATTTTCCATTTGTCATCTACGATCTTCCTTCATGTGGTTTGTGTTAAGACTTTGTGTTTAAAAAGAAACCACTCGAAAGAAGTAAACACAGAGTAAGGGATATTAGGTAAATAATTAAACAAATAGATTGCAAACACAAGAAAGTCTTCTGATGCTAGAAATCCAAAGCAGCACACACCAGATGCTGGAGGAACTCAGCAGGTCAGTCAGCCTCTATGGAAGTTAATAAACTGTCAATGTTTTGGGCCGAGACCCTTCTTCAGGACTGGAAAGGAAGGGGGAAAATGCCAGTATAAAAAGGTGGAGGAAGGAAAGGATAGCTAGAAAGTCATAGATGAAGCCAGTGGGTAGGAAAGATTAAAGGGCTGGAGAGGAAGGAATCTGATAGAAGGGAAGAGTGTGCCGTAGGAGGAGGGGACCCAGGGGGAGGTGATAGACAGGTGAGAGGCCAGAGTGAGGAATAGATGAAGAGAGGAGAGAAAAACTTTTTTAACTGTAAGAAGACATTAATATTCATGCCATCATATTGGAGGCTACCCAGATGGTGCTGCTCCTGTGCCCTGAGGGTAAACCTCATCTTGGCACAAGAGGAGGCCATAGATTGTTATGTCGGAACAGGAATGGGAATTGAAATGTTTGGATGGCAGTTCCACTGTTGGCAGATGGAACGGATTACAAATAGATTGTAATCCTTTTAGGTTTTTGTACAAAAAAAAGTTACAGATTTTCAAAGAATGGACTCGATAGCTTTCTGTCACTTCGTACTGCTACTGTACTGTCACTGCGAGATGATACATGGTAATCTATAATAAGCAAAAAAAATCTGCTTTTTGCATATTCAGGTAATATTCTGTCCAGCAATAGACATTACAGATCAATGCCCACCCATGGGATTGGAAAGTATAAATACCTGCTGCCAAAAGAAATTGTAAGTAAGATTTTGTTCATATATCGAGATTAAACATATGAAACAGATGGTTTTATTATAATTAATTGAAAAATAACTGATTTGTTTTAAAATGGGTCATTGTTATGGTTGCTATTTATTTGTGTTCAAGTAGTTGCTAACTTACTCTGATTCTTTAATATTTATCTTAGAATCAAATTTATTATCTCTGACATGTGTCATGAAATTTGTTGTGCAACTATATCTTACGTAGGGTTATATCTTCCTCTGCTGAAAGATGAATTCTTCCAGGCCCATTGTCAATTCTGTAATTCTTCTTAGCATTGTCAATTTCCTGTGTGACTGGATGTAGTGAATGCCAATTGACAATATGAATGGAATGCCTGAGATGCAGCTCTGATTGTGCTGTCAGCAGTCAGCTGTGCTTTCTATATCATTCTGTTTACATCTGCTCTTTAGAATTTATGGGGCTTCATTTTCCACCTCAAGTTTTCTCATCACCTTGTGAAGTTCTTAGGTGTTATCTTTCATGACTTTAAGATAGCTCAAAGGTCTTTGCATTCAGCTTATGAAGTGGATCTGTTGTAAAATGCTATAGGCTTTTTCCACAAAAGCTCTCTCAACAGGTACTGATAATCGTAGGAGAACAGCTGCCTCAGTTACTTGGTGCTCGGGTTACTGAACTGTTTGCAGCTATAGAAACTCCTGTAACTCCTTTACAATATCATCTTTTGGTCTGGGCTGCATGCATCTTCAGCTCACAAAAAGGCAGAGTTAGTAGATAGATCTGTAAAACTGATTAGAACCATCCGTTTTGTTTTTTATGTGGAAGTAATGAGGTGGCAATAATTAAAAACCTGATGTTGCTGTGAAGAATTTCAGATTCAGGTTCCACTTACAGTATCATTTCTATCTCTAGGCATTGAAAAAAAATCACTAAATTATTTATGCTGCTAACATTATTACGTAGGCTGACAGAGTCAAGGAAAAGATATTCAGATGCTTGTTGATATAAGAATGACTTCAATTTGTAGAAACAAGCTGGAGGAACTCAGCAGGTCGGGCAGCAACCATGGAAACGAGCAGTCAACATGTCCACGATGCTGCCCAACCTGCTGATTTCCTCCAGCTTGTTTGTACGTGTTGATTTGACCCCAGCATCTGCAGTGTACTTTGTGTTTACTTAAGTTTGTAGAATGCCTATGACAAAGCAGCATTGAAGATCTTTGTGACCTCGGTAGATTTTATTGCAGGACTCAGCAAGACATGTCTCTCACTTCATTTGACTGTGTGATTCAGTAACTTCAATGACATCTATAGAATTATTTTTTCACCAAGCATCTGATGCATACAGAATGCAGTTGATGCAGTTTTATGTAGAGGGTTCAAAAAGCAATCTACTGGAGAAACTCAGTGAGTTGGGAGGGTGGAAGATGTGAATTGTCAATGTTTTGGATAGAAACCTTGATTGAGGGAGGAAAAAGTATGAAGAGGAAAAGGGAGCGAAGAGATGGGGGAAGGGAGCAAGAGGTGACAGTGGACTACACTAGGGTGAATGGATGACAGGCAGGTCCAGCTAGGAAAGGGATGGGTAGAGTTGGGGGACAGCCAGGATAATGATGGTTGGAGGCAGAGGGGGAACAGAAGGAGAGGCAGATGCAGTAGGTTGGAAGGAAGGGAGAGAGAAGGTGGAGGTAGTTGTTGGCAGGATGATGTGCAAAAAAAAGGCTACCAGTGCTGTAATCTTATAAGTCAAGGAGTTGATCATGGGAACCATTAAGGGAGAGGTGAATAGCAAATGGAACCAGTTGGGGTAACCGGGGTTGGTAAGGCCTGTGGGTGAACTGTACATATAGGAAGGCGAGGGGGCAGAGCTTACTTATGGGGGGAGGTGGTGGCTGGGTGACAAGAAACTGGAATGGGAGGATTATAAAAGGATTGAAAAGGAGAAGAAAACCACCAGAGGAGAAGGTTACCTTAACGCAGATTTTTTTGTTGCACTGGATTCCAGTAACTTCAATCTCTTGTATCTCTCTAATAAGAAGATTACAAGATGGCAGTGAACACCACCTAGGTTAATGGTTATAGCAAATGCCTTGTCAATCTTTTTGGTGTAAACCACACATTTTATCCGCAGTTTGATTTCATTGTCAAAGTTCAGTCCCATTATAAGTGTGGGTTGAAGAATAGAACATAGAAAAATTACAGCACGGTACAGGCCCTTCAGCCCACAGTGCTGTGCCAAACATATATTTACTTTAGAAATTACCTAGGGTTACCCATAGCTCTCTATTTTTCTAAGCTGCATGTACCTGTCCAGGAGCCTCTTAAAAGACCCTATTGTATTCATCTCCACCACCATTGCAGCCAGCTCATTCCACGCACTCACCTCTCTGCATAAAAAAAAAATCTTACCCTTGGCATCTCCTCTGTACCTACTTCTAACCACCTTAGAACTGCGCCCTCTCATGTTGGCCATTTCAGCCAAGGGAAAAAGCCTCTGACTGTCCACACGATCAATGCTTCTCATCATCTTATACACCTCTATCAGGTCACCTCTCATCCTCCATCACTCCAATTAGAAAAGGCCAAGTTCACTCAACCTATTCTTACAAGGCATGCTCCCCAATCCAGGCAATATCCTTGTAAATCTCCTCTGTACCCTTTCTATAGTTTCCACATCCTTCCTGTAGTGAGGTGACTAGAACTGAGCACAGTACTCCAAGTGGGGTCTGACCAGGGTCTTGTATAGCTGCAACATAACCTCTCGGCTCTGGAATGCAATCTCATGGTTGCTGAAGGCCAGTAAACCATATGCCTTCTTAACCACACAGTAAACCTGCGCAGCAGTTTTGAATGTCCTTTGGACTTGGACCCCAAGATCCCTCTGTTCCTTCACACTGTTAAGAGTCTTACCATTAATACTACATTCTGCCATCATATTTGATATACCAAAATGAACCACCTCACACTTACCTAGGTTGGACTCCATCTGCCACTTTTCAGTCCAGTTTTACATTCTATCAATGTCCCGCTTTAACCTCTGACAGCCCTCCACACTATCCACAACACCCCCCAACCTTTGTGTCATCAGCAAATTTACTAACCCATTCCTCCACTTCCTCATCCAGGTCATTTATAAAAATCACGAAGAGAAGGGGTCCCAGAACAGATCCCTGAGGCACACCACTGGTCACAGACCTCCATGCAGAATATGACGTGTTTATAACCACCTCTTGCCTTCTGTGGGCAAGCCAATTCTGGATCCACAAAGCAATATCCCCTTGGATCCCATGCCTCCTTACTTTTTCAATAAGCCTTGCATAGGGTACCTTATCAAATACCTTGCTGAAATCTATATAAACTACATCTACTGCTCTACCTTCATCAATGTGTTTAGTCACATCCTCAAAAAATTCAATCAGGCTCATAAGGCATGACCTACCTTTGACAAAGCCATGCTGACTATTCCTAATCATATTATACCTCTTCAAATGTTCATAAATCCTGCCTCTCAGTATCTTCCCCATCAACCTACCCATCACTGAAGTAAGACTCACTGGTCTATCATTTCCAGGCCTATCTCTATTCCCTTTCTTGAATAAGGGAACAACATCTGCTCCCCTGCAATCCTCCGGAGCCTCTCCCATCCCCATTGATGATGTGAAGATCATTTCCAGAGGCTCAGCAATGTCCTCCCTCGCCTTCCACAGTAGCCTGGGATATATCTTGTCCGGTCCCAGTGACTTATCCAACTTGATGCTTTCCAAAAGCTCCAGCACATCCCCTTTCTTAATGTCTGTATGTCAAGCTTTTCAGTCCACTGTAAGTCATCCCTACAATCGTCAAGATCCTTTTTCATAGTGAATACTGAAGCAATGTATTCATTAAGTACCTCTGCTGCCTCAACCGGTTCTATAAACACTTTTCCACTGTCACACTTGATTGGTCCTATTCTCTCCTGTCTTTTCCTCTTGCTTTTCACATACTTGTAGGATGCCTTGGGGTTTTCCTTAATTCTGCTCACCAAGGCCTTCTCATGGCCCCTTCTGGCTCTCCTAATTTCATTCTTAAGCTCCTTCCTGCTAGCCGTATAATCTTCTAGATTTCTGTCATTACCTAGTTTTTTAAACCTTTTGTAAGCTTTTCTTCTGGACTAGATTTTCAACAGCTTTTGTATACCATGGTTCCTGTATCCTACCATCCTTTCCTTGTCTCATTGCAGAATACCACACAAATATCCCCTGAACATTTACATTTCCTGAGAACATCTGCACCCAATTTATACTTCCAAGTTCCTGCCTGATAGCTTCATATTTCTCTTTACTTCAATTAAATGTTTTCTTAACTTGTCTGCTCCAATCCCTCTCCAATGCTATCACTCCAATGTGATCACTACCTCCAAATGCTCTCCCACTGACAGACCTGACCAGGTTCATTTCCCAATACCAGATCAAGTACAGCCTCTCCTCTTGTAGGCTTAACTACATATTGTGTCAGGGAATCTTCCTGAACACACCTAACAAACTCCACTCCAACTAAACCCCGTTGCTCAAGGGATCAATATTGGGGAAATTAAAACCTCCCATCCCATCAACAGAATTTGCATATTGTGCAACAGAAATGCTGCTAGTGCTTAACTAGCTAAAACTATCATAAACCACTCAAAAACTTCCCATTGTTTGTCCAGCTGGATTTCGTATATCTTATAACATTGGTGCACTGTGTATCTAAAGGTAACTGGTTAATCAGGAATTACAATTGATCACCATTTAGTTAAACAGCGACTGCTCTGCAGAACAACAGACTTACTTGAAACAATGGGTTAGATCCAATCTAATGCATCAAAGTGCATCCTCATAACATACCATGCATGGGTTATTAGGAAGAACGTTGTGCATTAGATAATCACATTTTCCTTGCAAAGGTCAAAACAATTAACACACAAAAATTGGCAATTTGCAGAAGAGATTTAGTGGAGTAATTTATTTAGTTGTATAATATATAGGAAAAAACTTGCATTTGTTTTCCTTGGAACAGAAATTGAGAAGGAATTTAATTTAGCTACTTAGAATCATGAAGGTTTCAAGTAAATTTGTTAGGGAGAAGCTATCAGAAGGGTCAAGAGCCAGGGGATGTAGAGTTAAAACAAATGGGAAAAGTATCAAAATGGTCATTAAGAAATATTTTTTTCAATGGTTGGGGTGTGGAATGAATTGCTGGGAACAGTGGAGATGTTGAGGGTTTCAGCCATGACATTCAAAATGGAAATGGACAGGTATAGTACTACAAAAGGAAAAAAAATGTATATGAGAGGCCAAGGAAGTACATCTAGTTTGAATGTTTTTGCATAAAGTAACATGGATTAGGTGGACTAACATGCTGTAGTCTTTCATGACTCTGTAATGTCTCCTTACCACTGATTATACAGCAAGTTCTTGATTAAGTTAGTCAAGCATTCCTAAAAAAATCTTTCAAAATATTGTTGTAAATCAATTGCAAAACATTAGTTATGCATTTTCAGCTACATACTAAAGGCGCTTTCCTGAATACTATTGACTTGTACATCAAGAAATGGCTGGATCTTTATTGAATAATAGTTCTAGCAGTCGGAGATTTGGTGTGTTCTGCCACAGTTTTTTTACAGTAGGCTACAACAAATCTGATTGGCATAATGTTTCAGTGAATATTAGTCTAAAAATTCATTTTTTTCCCCATCAGCCACGGAAAAAAAAAGAGAAGCTACAAATGAAGCAGCTCAAAGCGGGCACTGACACAGAATATGGTGTCCTAAATATCCAGATCACTGGCCATGACATGACACTTGTGGAGCACTACAGTCAATACATCCACAGGTTCTGCAACCAACTGAAGATCAAAGTAGAGGAAAGGTAGCAAAGAACACCAAATGGACACTAGTCATCTGCAGTGGACATAATTTGTATCTATATTGCTTTTAACATGTAATTATTCAAAGAAATATCAAAGATTATGGAGAGTGAGCAAAGAATTGATTAAAGAGATGAAAACAGCATGTTACTAAACCTACAAGGGAACGTGCTATCGTAGCTCTGGTCCTGTGCAATCAGGCAGGTAAAACTAGTGATCTTGTAGTTGGGGATCCTCTTGGAAAGCGATCACAGAATGATTGAGTTTCTGCTACAAATGGAGGGTGCAATAGTTTGATCTAAAACCAGTGTATTATGCCTAAACAATGGAGACTACAATGGGATGAGGGAGGATTTGGCTAGTGTGGACTGGAAACACAAGCTATATGGTGGGACGGTTGAGGAATAGTGGAAGACTTTCAAAGAGAATTTTCACGGTGCTGAGCAAAAGTATATTCCGGTTAAAAGCAAGGACAGTAAGGGTGGGGAGAGCCAGCCTTGGATAACTAAGGAAATAAAAGAAGGCATCAAACTAAAAGCTCGTGCATACAAAGTCACCAAGAGTAGTGGGAAACTGGAAAACAAGGAAAACTGTAAAAAGCAACAAAGGACCACTAAGCGAGCAATAAAGAAAGGGAGGATAGATTATAAAAATAAACTAGCACAAAATATAAAAATGGATAGTAAAAGTTTTTGTCATTATATAAAGTGGAAAAGGGTGGCTAAAGTGAATGTAGGTCCCTTGGAGGGTGAGAAGGAGAATTGATATTGGGTAATGAAGAAATGGCAGAGGCTTTGAATGACTATTTTGTGTCGGTTGTCATGGTAGAGGACGTGTCTAACATGCCAAAGAGAAATGGTATAGATGTGATGGGAGGTGAGAACCTCGATACAATAGCTATCACTAAAGAGGTAGTGTTGAGCAAACTTGTGGGCCTGAAGATAGATAAGTCCCATGTTCCTGATGGAATGTATCTCAGGATACTGAAAGAAGTGGCAGAAGTTATAGTAGAGGCTTTGGTGATTTACCAAAATTCTCTGGACTTTGGGCAGGTCCCAGCTGATTGGAAAATGGTGAATGTCATGCCATTGTTCAAAAAAAGGATGTAGACAAAAGACAGATATCTATAGGCCAGTTAGTTTAACATCTGTAGTTGGGAAAAGGCTTGAAGCTATCATTAAAGAAGAAATATTGAGGTATCTGGAAAGAAATGGATCCATCAGGCAGACGCAGCATGGATTCAGCAAAGGCAGGTTCTGTTTGACAAACTTACTGGAGTTCTTTGAGGATATAACTAGCGCAGTGGATAGAGGGGAACAGATGCATATTATTTACCTGGATTTCCAGAAGGCAAGAGATGGATTTAGGACATAAAAAGCAGAGTTTCATCACGTGGTTCAGAAAAATAGCAGTAAATGCGGGACAAAGGTGCTTGACATATTTTATGATAGAATTGCAAGTAAACTGAGTGAGAGTATCAAGTAATTCTTAAAAGGTTTTTTTAACAACTCAGTGAAAGTTACCCTGCAGTCTTGTTATGTAAACAGAAAGCACAAATTCTGCATTAATTGCACAATTGGTTTTCTTACACAAAATAATTCAAATAATAATATCAGTCTTCATATCCAGTTTACTATTACTTTTAATGTGTAATTTTATTGAAATGTTAAAGTAATAGATGGTAATGTTTATGCATTTCTTTTCCACAGCTATGCAATGCCCACCAAATCCACTGAGATCTCACTGTTACAGGAACAAGGCACTAAGATGAATGTTGAAGCTGTTATTCTCACCCATGAGAGAATTGTACAGGTGTGTATGTTATAACTAAAAATATCATGAACATTTTATTTAAAAATTACCTGTGCAAGCCATCTTTTTTGGCAAATAAGATCTCTACTGTCCAGTACACTGCTGGTGTTTCGGACATCAGTGAAAGTCTTCTATCTCTGGTGATGTTCAGGGCTTCCTTCATTGTGTCAGTAGCTCAGCTTTCACTACTGTCAGTCATTCAAGTCCCGTAGGAGACTCGAATGCCGTCACACTCTGATGTAGTTGTTTCCATAACAGTTTTGTTTTACCAGGCAGGGTTGTTAGCCCTGTGCTGAACCCTTGAACCTGGAGGACTGGTGGACCACTCTTAGTTTTGTCTCTGCCCTTTGACTTGTTTGACATGGACGACCCAACCAAGGGCTAAAGGATAAAGCCCTGACACCAGCCAACATAGATTTTGGGATCATTGAGGCACACAAGCCTCCAAACAAGGCTGTGGCCCTCTCCCAAGCTATGTTATTGATACTTCCAAGCTCTCTGTGGGTTCAGCAGAATATCATGAACTTTTTATTAACTTCTTATGAGGAAATAGCTGGCGTTGCAGATATGGAGTGTACTCCTTTGGAAAACTGCAAATAGGGATTTGTCTAACAACTGGGCAACACAGTAGTGTAACAGTTAGTGTAATGCTTTACAGCGCCAGCTGTAAGATTGGGATTCAATTCCCAATGCTGTATGTAAAAAAAACACTCTTTATGTTCTTCTTGACCACATGAGTTTCCTGCTGGTGCTCCAGATTCTTCCAACATTCCAAAGATGTACAAGTTAGTAAGTTGTGGGCGTGCCGTGTTGACAAGTCAGAAGCATGACGACACTCGTGGGCTGCCCCTAACACATTTCAGACCATGTTGGATGTTGACACGAAACAATGCTTTTCACTATATGATCTGTGACAAATAAAGCTAATCTTTCAACTCATTGTCACATTGACAAATAGAAAAACTTTCTCTTTCTTTAATTTTCATAGTCTCCTAGAAATATTTGAAGTATTCAGTTTTATTACATGGTAACACATTCATTTCAAATTAGTTCCAAATGCAAATTTTATCATTCTTAAAGCAATGGCTACAGATTGTAGAGACAATATGTCTGTACTTTAAAGATGAAACTACAAAATCTGACTTTATTTCCAACTAAAAAAGAGTATTTATTTATTGTGATATAATATATTAAATATATTCAGTTCGGATTACAACAGGGAAAGAGATTGCTGAAAGGTGATTATCCTTGGTCACAGGAATCGTGCCAGAGGATTAGAGTGTGGCAACAAATGTCACTTCTTTGTTCAAGAGTGGTAATAGAGATAATCCTGAGAATTATAGACCAGTGAGTCTTACACCAGTGGTGGGCAAACCAATGGAAAGGATTCTTAGAGAAAGGACTTAAAAGCTTTTATAGGAATGTAGTCTGATTAGGGATAGTCGGCATGACTCTCTGAGGGTCAGGTTATGCCTCATGAGTCTGATTGAATTCTTTGAAGAAGTGACAAAACAAATTGTATTAGTGTGTGGCACCCACAGAAGCAGAAGATGGTCGTAGAGTGAGTGTATTCTGCCTGCAGGTTGGTGACCAGTTGTGTTCTCCAGGGATCTGTTCTGGGACCCTGCTCTTTGTGATTTTTATAAATGACTTGGATGAGGAGGTGAAAGTGCAAATTTCACAAAGGTTGTCGGTGTTTTGGATAATGTAGAAGGTTGTCATAGGTTACAACAGGATATTGATAAGATGCAGAGCTGGGCCGAGAAGTGGCAGATGGAGTTCAGCTTGGAAAAGTGTGCCGTGATACACCTGGAAAGCTGAACTTGAAGGCAGAGTACAAGGTTAATGGCAGATTCTTAGCTGTGTAGAGCAACAGTGGGATCTTGGGGTTCATGTCCATAGTCTTTAAAGTTGCCACGGAAGTTGATAGAGTGGTTCAGAAGACATATGGTGTACTAGTCTTCGTTACTTGGGAAATTGAGTTCAAGAGCCGCAAGGTAACATTGCAGCTCTATAAAACTCTGGTTAGACCACACTTGGAGTATTATGTTCAGTTCTGATCATTTCATTATAGGAAAGATGAGAAACCTTTTGAGAGACCACAGAGATTTACCAGGATGCAGCCTGGATTAGTGGGCTTGTTTTATGAGGGAAGTTTGAGCGAGCTAGGGCTTTTCTCTTTGGAGAGGAGGAGGGTGAGAGGTTGATTTGATAGAGGTGTTCAAGATTTTAAGGGGCATCTTCTTCCCAGTGCAGCATTGGCTGATACCAAGGGTCTTGCATTTAGGGTGAATGAAGGAAATTTTAGCAGGATGTCGATCGGCACATGGATGATAGAAAAATAGTAGGATATGTTGGGGAGAAGCATTAAGTTGATCTTTGAGTATGTTAAAAGATCGACACGACATCATGGGCCAGAGCGCCTTTACTGTGCTGATTAGAAAAATAATAAGAGTAATCGAGGTTTCTTGGCCACTTCCAATTGCTCCACCCACATTGTCAATAGTGCTTCATACTTCATTTCATCATCCCTTTTTAATATGAATTCCAGGATTTTTGCGTCTTGCTCATTCCAGGACTATATTCAGTAGCCAGGATTTTGCTGTATAAACAGTGTGAAACTACCAGTGGTCATTTAGTTCAATATAAGTGGATTTTAACAGCTTTATAAGTCTTAATTACTACTAAACAATCCATTTTTCCCCCCAGAACTGGTGAGGCTTGTTCCTTCAGATTTTTAATACAATTCTTAACACACTAAGTACTCTTTGTTTATTTTGCTTTTATGATATTGAACTGAATTAAGATACAGGCAGCCCCAGGTTACAAATGAGTTCCGTTCCTGAGTCCGTCTTTAAGTCAGATTTGTATGTAAGGCAGAACAAGTACATCCGGTATTATTTAGAGTCAGTTAGTCAAACGTTTGTCTTAGTATATAGTATATATTTTACATTTCTATGCATATAAAACACTTAAGAAACGTATTTATTCCAATAATAAACCACTGCGTTGCTTAGTAATAATTGTAGCTTTCATTGGGGCAGGGCCATTCACATGCTCCATTATTCTCACTTTATCCTTTTATCCTTTAAAATTGTTCCGATTGTTGACCGACTGTAGCCTAACGCTTTTCCAATGACTGATGACGTTTCACCTCTTTCCAATTGCTTTATTATTTCCACTTCATTTTCAATCGTGATCACTTCCCGTCAACAGAAACACTGCGGGCGATCCTCCACGATATTCTGTGTGGGAATTTAAACCGGAGTGTGGCAGTGTTTTTTTTTATATGAAGTCGAGTTGTGAGCTCGACATCAACCAGACACGGATGGAGAGCGTGCTCAGGAGTGGTCTGTCACTGGATCAAACTCCGGAATCTCTGTACTCAAGTCCGGAGCTGACCTCACTGTGCCACCAGCCGACCAGAAAAGGTGGTGAGGGGGGTGTTCAGGGTGAATCTTGCTAAGAAAAATTTAAGCCAAATACAAAGTTACACACTCAACACAGTGTCAAAGGCAAAGACTTAAAATTGTGGATGGCGTCGCAATCCAACTTAAAATGGTGTACGGCGTTCTCCTTCCTCGGTTCATAAGTACAGGTTGTTCTAAATTCGGCGACTACCTGTATCCAAATGTAGTTTCCTGACTTCACTTCCACATGCCTGGGTGAAGGTTTTTCAGTTTGCATGATTAAAAGGGGCATATTGTTGCTTGACCCTTTTGTACAGGTCTGACCCCGATAAAAGAGATAGACTACAGCTTATTGTAGGTTGCCACAAAAAACCTTATGGATACAAGTGTAATAATCAATGTGTACCATTTGATCACTGTTATAATCAATCCCATGTGCCTATAATTCATTTCTATTTTTCAGTTGTTTTTGTAATCTCCTTAGCCTGTGCTCACAGTTTAATAAATGTAGAAATGAGTAGAACTCTCCAAGTACTATATCTCTGACACTAAAAATGAATTTAATGTACTCAGTTGAATATTCTGTACCACTTAGATGACACTATGTATGCCTCAGCATGACTTCCTTTGGTATGTCCTTTATTTGTAAACAGTGTTTGCTTTGTGGACTGCTGTGCCTGGATGTGGGATGGCTTTTGACATCCAGTTCCCATTTATCTCGTATCCAGGTTACCTGCTTCACTGACACATATTTTCCCATGAAAATACAAGCAGCGAATCTTTGAACCTTAGCACTACTTTCCAACACGATAGTTTATTTGGTAGCCAGTAGTCTATGTGAGTTTATTTTATATGTGCTAAGTGATTAAACCAAGCCTAGAATGTTCTTTATGTTTCAAAGGACCTTGCAATGTGCCATGGTTATTTTAATATTGTACAAAGTAAATGCGAACAGTGTTTATTGTGCTTTATGTTTTTAGGTTAGTGGTTTGAGCTCAATTCTCGTCCCAATTGTTGTGGAAGTCCTCCAAACTAATCAGCCAGAAGGTGTGCGTCTGTGCATCAAGGAAGTAAGTGTCAAAGCTGATCATGTTGAACATTTTCACAGCGTAGTCCAATTAACCTCCAAGCACATATGTTGTTTCCTTTTGTGTTGTATCTCTACTTTAAGGAAGAAAGCAAAACAACCAGGAGTCAAAGATGTTTATAGAACTAATCAACATATTTTCTGCACAAATAGCACAGAGTTTGGCTGATTTAGCCTAATGTAGCATAATTCCAGTGCAAACACGGACTGTCAAACCCCCGCTAGTTTGAATTATATTTTGACACATTGTTCCCACATTCCCCTATTTATTAATTCCTTAGGTTGGGCAAGTTATTTTTGTGCTCTTGACTGGGTGAAACAAGATCGTAAATAAAATAAAACAGAAGAATGACTAGGTGCTAATAATTGTACAGGCATGTGTAATTCTTCATTTAATTTTGTAATTCAAGTTATAAGCAATTTTTTTTCTTCCTCTGTGTTTATAATCTAACACAGTCATCTTTGTTGCTCTTTTATTTTGTTTGCTTTTCATGCTGATATTCCCAGAAGGTGTTTATTCCTAGTTTCCATGCTATTGAGAAAAACAATCAGATCTTGACTACTGGAGCTTTAAACCAGCCAGTCAGAACCAGCAGATGTGTGAAGTGGAATATTATTTCTCTTGGCTGAGCCGAAGTATATAATTTCAAGTTGACCTTCTTTCTTGCCGTCCTGCTGTAGTATTTTGACTTTGGCTTTAAGTACAATCAGTCATCCTATTTGTTTTTGCTCTAGTGCAGGGGACCATAAATCTGTTAATATCACCAGATTATTCTTCTAATAACATCAAGGCCCATCACCCTCTCTACCTCCAATATATAAGACCAAAACTATCATCTTTGGTTTCGACTTCAACTCTGTAAACACCTGATGATTTCATGTCTCACCCAGTACTACTTAACATGTAACCAGAATATAGTAATCTTGATATTATATTTGACCCAAAGATAAGCATACGACTGGTCATTTATACCCCCTGTTTCCATTTTCACCTTGTCGAACATTGGTTTCTTGTCTCTAGGCCATTCCAAGTCAAGTCAAGTCACTTTTATTGTCATTTTGACCATAACTGCTGGTATAGTACATAGTAAAAATGAGACAACATTTTTCAGGACCATGGTGTTACATGATACAGTACAAAAACTAGACTGAACTACGTAAAAAAAAACACAGAGAAAGCTACACTAGACTACAGACCTACACAGAACTGTGTAAGGTGCACAAAAACAGTGCAGACATTACAATAAATAATAAACAGGACAATAGGGCAAGGTGTCAGTCCAGGCTGTGGGTATTGAGGAGTCCGATAGCTTGGGGGAAGAAACTGTTACATAGTCTGGTCGTGAGAGCCCAAATGCTTCAGAGCCTTTTCCCAAACGGCAGGAGGGAGAAGAAATTGTATGAGGGGTGCATGGGGTCCTTCATAATGCTGTTTCCTTTACGGATGCAGCACGTAGTGTAAATGTCCGTGATGGCGGGAAGAGAGACCCCAATGATCTTCTCAGCTGACCTCACTATCCGCTGTAGAGTCTTGCGATCCGAGATGGTGCAATTTCCGAACCAGGCAGTGATGCAGCTGCTCAGGATGCTCTCAATACAACCCCTGTAGAATGTGATGAGGATTGGCGGGGGGGGGGGGGGGGGGGGGGGGGAGGTGGGAGATGGACTTTCCTCAGCCTTTGCAGAAAGTAGAGACGCTGCTAGGCTTTCTTTGCTATGGAGCTGGTGTTGAGGGACCAGGTGAGATTCTCCGCCAGGTGAACACCAAGAAATGGACTGGGTTCCCAGTCCATTCCACTTGAATATAACATCTTTCATTCTATCCCCAAAACAGGATCTGCTGCCTTGAACTTACATCATCCCATTCCTCTTGATGCTTCTGTCCTTTTCTCACTTTGTTATCTCTTATCCTTATCTTCAAATCCTTTCAGGGTCCTGCTATTAATTATGTACCCTCTTCTGGATTTAGAACCCCTTAAAAATATGTTTCTGCATTTGTGGTATATTGAGTGTCTCAAAATCTGATTATTTTACTACTAAATACTGGTGTTTGTATTTGTAAAAATGGTATGCAGCAGAATTCTCTCCCTAAACCTATATCTTTTTCTTCATTTGGCCAACTTCATCAACATCTCATTATATGGCTCATTATCACTTGGTGATAAAGCTGCTGTGAAGTGCCTTGACACAATTTGTTAAAATATAGTTGTCATGGATGTGTATTTTTTACAAGTCCCCCGATTTGATTGTGTTTGGCTTCTTCATTCTCTTTGTGATCATCGTTTGATTCATCTGTTGCATATACATTAACTTAAAAATTGCAGATAAATGAATCCTGCAATAATAATAAGAATGGGGAATAAAAAAGTTAAGTTAAACCCAACAAAAATAAAGTGATGAGATTTAAAAGTGTGAAGACAGAAAGATAAAATCTAATTAATTACCTGGAATTAAGAATTATGATCGTAAATTCTATCAGAACGAAATTCTCAACATTTGTATTAGTAATAATTTGGAAAATGTGTAGCTTGGATGGTTGATTGTTGGGTTGAATTGTTCTCTGATCTTGGCAACTCATTTGCAAACTTTTAATCACCATATGAGAATAGAATACAGACATGTGAATTTTTAAGCTTGTAGAAAGAAGCTGTCCCATAGCCTGCTGGTCCTGGCGTTAATGCTGCGGTACCATTTGCCAGACAGAAGCCGCTGAAACAGTTTATGGTTGGGGTGACTGGTGCCCCTGATGATCTTCCAGGCCTTCTTTATGCACCTACTGCTGTAAATATCCTCATTGGAAGGAAATTCACATCCACAGATGCACTGGGCTCTCTGCAGTTCCCAGCGATCAAGGTTGGTGCCTTTTCCATAGCAGGCAGTGATATAGCCAGTCAGTATACAGTTGGCCCTCCTTATCCGCGGGGGATTGCTTCCGGGACCCCCCGCGGATACCAAACATCGTGGATGCTCAAGCACCTGTCTCAGTGCGGTGGTCTTTAGGACCCGGCGCAGCTCTGAATCCGCAATGTTTCTGTCCACGAAAATAATCACAATCACGATTGAAAATAAGGTGGAAGTAATAAAGCGATCAGAAAGAGGTGAAACGCCATCGGTCATTAGAAAAATGTTAGGCTACAGCCGGTCAACAATCGGAACAATTTTAATGGAGCCTGTGAAAAGCCCTGCCCTGATGAAAGCTACAATTATTACTAAGCAACGCAGTGGTTTAGTTATTGAAATACGTGTGCTTCTTAAGTTTTATATGCAGAGAAAAATAAAATATATACTATATACTAAGAAAAATGTTTGACTAACTGACACTAAATAATACCGGATGTACCTGTTTTGACTTCAAATCCAACTTAAAGACTCCTTCATAACCCGGGGACTGCCTGTACTTTTAAATCATCTAGATTACTTGTAGTACCTAATACAATGTAAATAGTTGTTATACTGTATTGTTTAGGGAATATTGACAAGAAAAAATAGTCTGTACATGCTCAGACAACGAGTGCTGGAGAGAGAACTTCTGGGTTTTCCTGATCCGTGGTTGGTTCAATCCGCGCATGCAGAATCTGCAGATAAGGAGGGCCGACTGTACTCTCAATGGTGCCCTTGTAGAAGGTCTTGAGGATTTGGGGGCTCATGCTGAACTTATTCAGTTGTCTAAGGTGGAACAGACACTGTTGTGCTTTTTTTTTGCCACAAAGCCAGTGTGCACAGTCCAGGTGAGATGTTCAGTGATCTGTATAATAAGGAACTTGAAACTACTCACCTTCTCAACTACAGACCTATTGATTTTGAT